>NC_056695.1:50548568-50848568 GCF_018350215.1 Panthera leo | reverse complement strand
ATAGAAGGAAAAGGAATATAATCAGATCCTGGTGTGCAGATTGTTTTTTAAGCTCACAAATTCCCTCTTTCCGGTGTTTCAACTTTCAAAGGCTTATGGTAGTTTAAAGGCAATCCTCTTATAAGTGTACAAATTGTAATGATTATAGGAACAAGTTGTAATTGTTTCTAGCAAGTTTTTAAGAGTCTTTGATGTTATGATTAGTGTTTTATATGTTAATATATTGATAGGGGTGCTTATTTGCTTGTTCCCTTGTACGCTTTTATGGTTTCTAGGTTCACTGTGCAAATAAATCTTTGATCTCAGTAGGTCTATTTGGTTAAAAAAGAAAGCTAAAAGAAATTAAACACGCGAAGCCCAAGGTTTTGCAATATTTACGAAGAAGCGCGATTAGGGATTTCTCTGTAAGAGTACAGAGCTGGGGCCCACGACCTGAAGGTGGAGAAAAGTGTCCCAAATGACACCACACACGAACAGGGGACTGCGCTGGGGAATGCCATCCCGGAACTTGGGCTCCTTTGTAGCCAGGGTGTATCTATATGACGGCAGTCTGGGCTGATGCCACACTGAGCAAATCAAAGGCAAAGCACTGCAAGCCATCGGCTTCCTCTTTCCCATTTGCCTCCTGCCCTTCAGAAATCACCATGGGGAAGAATTCTCCGTCTTTGCAATGGTTTCATTTTCAGCTATCCCCATCATGAGTGATTTCAAGACAGTGTCTGGAATGCAATGCCTCCTGGAGCATGCACCTTGACATGAATTGCTAAGTTTCAAAGGAATTTGCTTTCTGTAGATAATGTCTAAGAGAGAGGGACCTGGGATTTCATCAAACTGGCTATCAATAAAGCTAACAGCAAGGAAGGCTCCAGTCACACCACTCAAATGCAGGGTTAGGTAAATGTGTGCAGTGCTAAGTAATTAATGGTATAACACTTTCTGTCATGTTTTGTACAGAAAAAGCCCAGTAGGCTTTGCTGACAACATGGGTTAGAGAGATTCAGGAGGGAAAAAGAAGAGAGGGGATCAAATGTCACTTTGCATTCTCATTCCCCGCTCACTGGGTGCTGTTGTGCAACGCTCAGGTTCCAAAACTCGCAAAGAGAGAGGGAAATGATTCCTGCATTTACCTTTGCTGTACACAATGCAGTTGTTTTTGTTGTCTTCTACTCCTTGCCAAGTCACATCCAGTAGCCACTTGGGACCAGCAGTCAGCACCATTGGGACCTGAGCCTTTGTCTTCTGTAGAAAGAATGATAACAAACAGATGCCATTTGCTTTTGTTGATTAAAAACTTGAATAATAACTGTACTAATCATTTTATTTTTACAAACAACTAAATCTCCCAAACCATAATCCACGTCCTTATTCCCCTGTCTCATAATATCTTTTTAAGATGACAGAAGCTGTAAGGCTTTACTGCTTTCACTAATCTGAATGGTAGAATTACTATCAAGGATTTTTTTTTCCCTAAATGATACTGGATCAGATCTCCAAGATTAGACAGATCTCTTGCGGCTCTGAATTATAAAGAGAATGCAGATGACTTTCATTGCAAAGAGCAGAGTGTTTAGAAGTGAACTTTAGACACATTGTACTTTACTATCAACAGGATCTCACTATTTCCTGAAACAGACAGGAAAGAATTTAAAGAATCAGGATCCATTTCAAAGCTCTACCCTGAGCAACATTTTTATTAGAGTCGGAATTTATTTCAAATGAATAATGAAATCTACCTAACCTCCTTTGCTAAGTGTGGATATGCAGTCTGACTGTAACTGAAATAATAATAATGCTAATGATTCACCATACATTGTCTCCAGAAAGAGTATAAAAGAGGAATCGTGAATAAATTCAGATGCAGAGCAACTAAAGCATGACATACCTCGCTCTGGGAAGCACAGAGGCAGGGAGACACTCACCCTAGTTCGAACAAAATGTTTCCGGTTGTACATTTTCAACATAAGGCTCAAAAGGTTTATCAATTTAGGCTGTTTGGAATGCGAATTATTTGCCTTTAATTACATTAAACATGGCAGGAAATGAACTGAGGAGGAAACAAGTGAGCCTTAGCAAGACTGTTGTTTCCCGATGAGTCACAGTGAACTAGCAGTCAGACTTTTATCATCCACCAGACCATGTCTGTATATCAAATATCACAAAACCCAGAGTACAATGCAAGGGTCTCAAGGTAATGTTTGAACTGAATCTTCACCTAGATATGATCCTGCCACAGAGATCGTGGCTCATTCTGGGACTTTGCTGCAAATTTCCCAAATTGGCATTAATAAATATTCACTTGTGGAGTTCCGTGTAATCTGGTCATTTCAAATCCCTCAGGAATCTGGAAAACCCATTTCCCCCACTAAATAACAACAATGATTGTGCCTGAGACACAGATCTGTTGTTAGCTGCAAACCCATATTGACGACTAGGCATAAGATGAATGTTAACCCATTCTTTAAAGTATCAATTATATTATAAGAGGTAAAACTACTGTAAAATATACTGTTTAATGAAAAAAAAACCAACCATCATGGATAAATTTTTTTAAAAGTCTGAAAAAAATATTTCAAATTTAAGAGATGGTAAGCCAGATCAATTGTAAGAAATGCTAGCATACTGATTTTTCGTATTTGTTCTTTGATTCAATTTTAAATTGTTCGCTTTTCAACCACACATCGTAATTGTTCACTTTTCAACTATACATCTTAATATTTGGTAAGTACAACCATTAAAAACGTTTATCTTGTGCTCTACACATTCCGAGAAACTTCTCTAGTAACAAACTACAGAAATTATCCCTGAAAATATAGTCTGTAGGAAAGAAGAATACAGGAAAGAAGAATACAGTCTAAGGGCCTGTAGAAAAGAAGCAATTTTATACTATTTTTTTTAACAATACAGGCAAAGATGTTAGCAAGTTATCTTTACGGTTATCAGTCTGAGTGACCATTTTTATTTACTTGCATTTGAAAACACAATTGAGGGCAAGTAAGCTTCTTCAATCTGAAATGATAATGACCCATATCCAATTAATATTAGGTCTTAATTATGCATATGTCAGCTCCCTTTACTACCAGAGAAACAGGTAAACCCACAGATCAGGCTCAGTAGGTCTCCAGGCAAAAAGCAGAACGAGTCACAAGAGAGAGTCCACCATTTCGGTAGACAGTTATTATGTAGGAGATTTTGCGATCTTATTTGTAACACTTGTTCTTTTCTGGTTTTAAATAACAGATTTCAACAACAGGCACCTCCCCCATTTCTACTGTATTCTTATTTTATGGGAAAGTCATACTTTTTATTTAATCTTTACACTCCACAGTTCTTAAAGCCACATGGATTTCTACACAGTAAATCAGCTTTCACAATTTTCCACAGATAATATGAAAACTAGATATTGATCATTTAAATTCTTTAGGGAATATTTTAGTGTAAAGTAAATCAGTTGATTTGCTGATACTATAATCTTCCATTCATCTTATGAATATACAAACCACCTCTATCCTGGTCCTGTGTTTTTTGGTGCTAGCAATATTAAGGCATCTTTCTTTTTGGTGAAAGATACAGATACCTAAGAAAAAAGTTGAATATAATGCAAACAGTCGCATGATAAGAGCAAAAAGTCATGTGTAAATTGTTTTGGGATTAATGCAGGGCAAGAAAGAAAGTTCTGTCTTGTGGATTCTGGGAAGATATCATAGCAGAGGTGACATTTAGACAGGCTCTTAAAGGATAAATGGGGAAAATTTGCAATTGGTGGTATGCCATGGACAAAGTCTGAGCAGTATATGAGTCGTGAGTACAGGCAATGGTGAGCGGTTCTGGGACACTTTGCTTTTGAGTTCTTACAAAGTCTTTACAGCCATTCTTGATTCGTAGAAAGTACTAGATAAGTATTAGCTATCATCATCGTCACCATCATCATCAATATTTTCATTACTGACAGGTGGGAGAGGAATAACAGCAATGTGTCTGGAAGGGCAGGTTAGAAGCTATTTTGAAAGATGTTTTTTTTTTTTTTATATCAGGCAAAACCTTTTATGCTTAAATTTCTAAGCAAAGGAAGCCAGTAACGATTGTTTAACCAGGAAGAATAAGGGTACTATTACTTACGCTACTTGTGTGGGTTTTCTGTGACACTTAACTTTATTTAGTCTTCATATCCATTCTCAGATAAAAAAGAAAAACCTGCAACTCAAAGATTAATGACTTCTGTTAGGTCAAATGGCTGGTAAAAGGAAAACATCGTATCTATTTCTAGCTGTCTCCAGCTAGACTCCTGGGGTGACCAACCATTTGGGTTTTTCTGAGACTGAAGGGTTCCCCAGGATGCTGGATTTTCAGCCTTTAAATGAGAAATTCCTTGGCAAACTGGGATGATTTATCCCCCCCCCACTACTACTGTTACAACAATATTAGTCATTTACATCTATTGAACACTAAATGTTGGATACTGTACTTCCGTTCAATTATCTTTTTTGATTTTTAAACTCAAGGGCTTAGGTATTAACTTTTTCCATTTAGTATATAAGCAAATGAAGACTCAAAGGAATTAATCTCATGGTGCAAATAAAACTAGTTAATTAATATCTTTCCTTAATAGTACATTAGGCATCATACCTTTTAAAACTTTGGAAACCTGGGCATAGATAGAATTGGACTTATTAAGAAACTGAATTGAAGGAAAAACAAATTCTTTTACTCTAAATCAATAAAGCCAAAGCAAAAATGTAGCTAAAACTTGCTGAAAGCTCTACCAAAGCTGTGAAGTAAATAATAAGTAGATAAAAAATCTCAAGGGACCAGTTATTACAGTTTTGAGGAGGTAAGTCAATTTCTTTCTGAAGAAGTCAACTTTCGTAGAGATTGACTGACTTCAAAGAAGATTACCAAGTGTGAGAAGGAAGGAGTTAGCCAGGATTATATGAAATCTACACTCCGGCAAAATCCATGAATAGAAAATAACAATAATATCCACATTGATCATTAGGTTCACTTTCCCAGGTCTCTACCATAAGGACTCATACAAGTCTAGAATGTTAAGAACTGAAAGCAACTTCAAAGTTCAGTGAGTTTCATTCCCTAATTTCACAAATGAAGACCGCAAGACCAAGATGTTTATTAGTATCCTACAGAGCACACAGTCGGCACAATATGTTGGGAAAGAGAGTGGATATAAACGTAGTCCCATGCCCTAATTCTCTGGAACCTGTCAATATGTTACCTTACTTGGGCAAAGGGTTTTAAAGAAGTGATGAAGGTGTAGGACTGTGAAATGGTGGAAATATCCTAGATTATCTGGACAGGCCCAGTCTGAACACCTGAGTTCCTGAAGACAGGAGAGGCAACACAGTAGATCAAAGGAACTCGATATGAAAAGGATTCCACCTGCCTTTGCTGCCTTTGAGGATGGCATACTGAGTTTATAAACTAAGGAGCACAGTGGTGTCCAGAAACTGGGATGACTCTGTTTCAGGAAGCAGGAAACAGGGACCTCAGTTTTGCAACCTCAAGGAATTGAATTCTGCCACCAGCTTGAATAGTGGGAAAGGTATTCTCCGCTAGAACCTCCAGAATGGAATGCATTCCACCTTGATTTCAGTCTAATGGGATCCATATTGGACCTCTCACCTACAGAACTGATAATAAATTTGTGTTGTTTTAAGCCACTAAATTTGTGGTAATTTGTTTCAGCAGCAATAGAAAACTAACACAAAAGGGATTCATATTTACTGACTTACGGTTTAAAAAAACACTTTAAGCTCCTTATCAAATATACTCAAAAGGTATAAAACAGCTTCTTAGAATAACATTAAACCTATGTTGTCATTCCATCATTATTAGATATACTAAATGTTCTTGTCTTAAAGTACAAGAAAATACACAGTGGTGATTGTAATAATTTCCACTTCTACAATTAAGTATTTAAAACATTTCATGATTTACTGTTGACCTTATAGTCGAGGCAGAACAGAAAGGACATTACTTTTCTTGGAGTCAGATGACCTAGGTTTGAATCCTACTCTGTGCTATGGGCAGGCTCCACGACTGGGAAATCACTTAAACCTGAATGTCGTGAATTGCAGATTACACATGTGTAAAATGGGGACAATGGTTTCTATCTCAAAGACAGTTGTCTAAATCAACCAGCACAGTGTTTAGTACACTGTAGATGCATGTAACACTTCTGCTAAATAGCTACATGAAGAAATAAACTAAAAATGCACAAAAAGCATTTACTGAATCTTTGTTTTTCTCAGGTGCTGGTAATGCCTACAGTTATTAGCATAAAAATCAAGAGAAAAACTCTTTAAACACAGCGGTAGTCATTAGTGCTATTGATAAATTGTTTCCAACTCTCCACTTTCCAGATCTCTTTTAAAGTCAGGCATGGCCATGTGACTTCATGTGACCAATGAAATTGAACAAGAGATGACTCATGTCACTTCCACACAGAAGCTGTAAGAGCCAATGGACTCATCGCCATGCCTTGCTTTGCGGCAGTGATCATGGGAGCATGCGAGGAGGAAGCCTTGGCAATCACAACGGCCATGTAGTGTGATAAAGAAAGGAACTTTTTTTTTTACGTAAAAAGCCATTGTGATATGAGAGTTGCTTGCAACCTCAGCAAAACCTAGCTTATCCTCACTTATGCAAAGCTTTTTTTCATTTTTTTCCCCCGTATTCAATAACCCATGGGTTTTTACAGGTTAAAGTTTGCGTTTTAAATCTAGGCAGTCTCTTTCAGTAATAAACCAATACAAGGTGCATAACAGGAGCCCCGAGTTTCATTTAAACTGGCACGTTTTAAAAAGAAAAGGAAATTTGAGGCTCCACGTTGCAAGTTAGAAAAACGTGCACTCGTGGACACTGTTTGAACCCAGAGTTTCATGCTTCGACAGCCTACCACGAGACAAACTTGACAAGGACAAAATGGGTCAAAAGTGTCATTTCTTAGGAATAATTAGAATCATCTAATGTGGATAAAAGAGGTCAAACTAGCATCCACTTCTCACTAACCTTTGGAGTTACTGGACCGACAAAGGAGGTAGCCTTCAATAAATGTTTATACTCAAGCCAAAAGGTTAATGGAGATAAAAGTAGACAGCCCAAAGGTAAAGAACAGAGGATAATTCTAACCCAAGAAACTGGTGACATAATGCTGTCTTAGGGACTCCAAATTTTGCTGGAAATATTTGTTGAAGATTTCCAAAATGAGGCTTAGGAAGAGCTAGAAGTCTTAGGAAAATCTGACCTATGAGAAGAGCCTGACTTTACAGCCTTTTAAAAGAGCTACAAGTGTCACCTGATGGAAAAATTGGCCTCCATTGACTTTAGTTTGGGAAATATAACAAAATCTCATTAGGGAATCTCAAGCCAATGCCATGAGATGGAGTTCGATGTGGATAAAAATGCTCTCAGCGTGTTGATTCCTTAACTGGGCAATAGGTGAAAAGGGCTGAAGCTTAGTTGACAAAATTAATAGCTGTTTCTATTCTCTCCAGCTATAAAAACATATTTGAGAGTAGGCATAGAAAATTTTCCAAATCACTGTAGACATTAGATTTAGAACCAGAAAAAAAGCCAATCTCCCCCAACTGAATTATTGCCTACATCTAAATGAAAAAGAAAAATGGTACTGTATGTGATTTGACCTTGTACTTACTACACAGTAAAAGTTTCAGTTAATATATCCAAGCGGTTCTGCACACTGGAATTACATTTAAACACAATCTGACAGTCACGAAAACATTGTATCACTCTCCCTGTAACTGTATGATGTCTCTAGTGACAGTGAGCTTGAATTTAAAAATTCCCTTCACAAACAATCTATCCTATGGGAGCATAAAAACTTAAAATCTTGGAGTACCCAGAGTGAGGAGAAATGTCAAGTAATAACGCAAGGCCCTACACAATTATGTTTTCAGTAGTTCTGTGCGTGACATACAGTCTCAACATCACTGATTTGACTGGAACTATAAAACTTTTAGTATGGGGGTGCCTGGATGGCTCCATTGGTGGAGCATGTAACTCTTGATCACAGGATTGTGAGTTTGAGCCCCACGTTGGGTGGAGATTTACTTAAAAAATTAAAATATTTAAAAACTAGACTTTTAGAATGAAGACTTCCAGGGGCGCCTGGGTGGCTCAGTCGGTTGAGCATCCGACTTCGGCTCAGGTCACGATCTCGCGGTTTGTGAGTTGGAGCCCCGCGTTGGGCTCTGTGCTGACAGCTCGGAGCCTGGGGCCTGCTTCAGATTCTGTGTCCCCTGTCTCTCTGCCCCACCCCTGCTTGTGCTCTGTCTCTAGAGAGACATTGTTTCAAAATGAGAGACATTCTTTCAAAAATGAATAAACATAAAAAAAAAAAATTTAGAATGAAGATTTGCACCTACCAAACCTGTGGCTTTTAGTAAAATCCTTTAAAAAGTTATACAGGGTTTGAGCTTGATCCTGCTGAGGCCAATACTTTTTTTTTTCTTTAAAAAACAGAGTATCACTTTAGACTACATAAACGGAATAACTCTATTCCATGTGGTCTTGTAGGGTCAACATTATCTGTGTGATGATATAAAAACAGGTTCTCAGCAATAACACCTAGATATTCTCCATGACTAACTAATGCCAGACATCATTCAGACATGACTAGGCTTTTCATGTGTTTCCATGCAAATCATGTGCTTCCGTTTAAAAAATAATAAAATGGCCACTGAACTACACTGGGATATCCCTTGAGTAAGAATTGCCACCTTCCTTTTGTTTATTGTGTCTAAAAATGAGAGAGAGAGAAAGAGAGACACAAACAGATTTAAGGAAGTAACCAGGGCCACCTGGCTGGTTCAGAAAAGCATGCAACTCTTGATCTTGGGGTCATAAGCTCGAGCCCCACATTGGATACAGAGATTAGTTAAGTGAATAAATACATAAATAAAAACTTGAAACAAATGAAGAAGTAACTTTAGGAGCTTTCAAACTCATACCAAGTATTTTACCTACAGTAATTGTTTAGGAAAAAACAAAACTCAACTTAGTAAAAGATAATCAAATTTCCCTTGCTTGAAAAAGACTGATGTGCTACACACATTTTCTTTCTTTTTTTTTTTAATGAGACTTCAGTTCTTTAATTTTTTTTTTATAAATTTTTTTTAACGTTTATTTATTTTTGAGACAGAGAGAGACAGAGCATGAACGAGGGAGGGGCAGAGAGAGAGGGAGACACAGAATCGGAAGCAGGCTCCAGGCTCTGAGCCATCAGCCCAGAGCCCGACGCGGGGCTCGAACTCACGGACCGCAAGATCGTGACCTAAGCCGAAGTCGGAGGCTCAACCGACTCAGCCACCCAGGCGCCCCCGCTAGACACATTTTCAAACTCAAGTTCAAATAAATTAAGAATAGTCTTAAATTAGAAAATACATAAAAAGTCTAAACTGGAAAGGCATCCATGATGTGCCCTACCAAGGACCACTACACTATACCATTAGGCACAGAATAGATTTATGAATGGAAATATTAGGAAGGTGTCATTAGAATAGCATTTCTCTTGAGCACAGTTCCACAAAATATCCTTTAAGGACAGCATGAGAGTGAAATTCCAGATAAGTCTGCTAACAAACGTCTTTAAGATCACTGTGGTATGTGGGATCTCGAACACGATAAGAGACTTTTCAAAAACAAAATGAGTGTGAAATAAAATGATAGAATTCTTGGCTACTATATCCATCCATACTCCTTATGTCAAAGACAGTTTTATCTCTAAGAACCAAAAATTTAAATAATCATTATCTCTGAGGTATATTTGCTTTTAGTTCTCAAAATTGTGGAAACCCATTATGACAACATGAGTCACTGCTTAAAGATAGAAATTTCAGTATGAGAAATAATGATCTTTTAAGAAAGTGAACACAGTTCCATATATCCAGGTCATTAAAATAATCTCTTTACTTCCAGAAAAAAAGATTATTTCATGATAGTTAGAAAAATAATTGAAAATTACTGTTTAAGAATACACACATGAAAGATACAGATTTTTCATTTTTCAAATGGGAAGAATCTCTAAATGAATAACAAACAACTAAATTATCCAGATATTTATTATACTTTCATTTTCAAAAAAAAGAATAGATTCATTTCTCTTTCCCTTTTGCCAATTCACTCCCACAGTCTCATCTGTTCTCCACATATATTTGGCTCCGAAGAGGAACTACTCCCTCCAAGCTGGCAACCATTAACTTCAACCTTTTATTTTATACAGTTCTGAAAGTCACAGAGTGTTTAAGGAGTGTTGTTTTGCTCCTGGCAGAATTTCTGGGCTTGCACCTAGTGCAATGTGCAAAAGAGTGTCAGCACCGAAGCCTTGGGAAGGAAAAAGTAAACTGCTCTCGAGTATCCCCCCTGACGTAAACCTGTGGAGGGGAGCAGGGACCGGAAAGCCGTGATCCCAGCTGTGTGACCTGGGATCAATCATTTAACCTCTCATATGTCGCATCTTTCTGCTTTGTAAGATGATCTCATATGTCCTTCCAGCTTGACAATAACATCGTAAGACTTTCTACTATAGAATTTTTGTCAAGTCTAAACTCAAATCTTGAGTGTGAAGATATTTATGAAAATTTAATACACTGGGCTTATACTGACTTAAGGAAACACTACTATTTTTTAATTGCTGATGCAGTAAATAAAGCCGCCTACTGTACTTTACCTTGGAATATTAATACCAAGGAAAACGGTGAGGTCAGTGGTGTGGTCAAAATAAAATGTTAGTATGAAGAATTATATGGAGGGTGCTGCAGATGCGCGCGCGCGCGCGCGCGCGCGCACACACACACACACACACACACACACACACACACATTCAACTATCGATGACCTATTTACACATAAAAAAATAGTGGTCAATTCTATTCAGCAGTCTCTTTTTGCGATTTACCCCAAAGGCATTCTGTGGAAGAAAGAAAAAGCTATATCCTGCACAAAGTCATCCTCAGATACTGAGATATGTCTGTCCCTCATGAATTAATCCACTGCAGTATGTAATGAATCTTTCGGACACCTTTTAGACTGTCTCCTTATTACCATTTTAGCCAATCTTAATATCAGCTTTTCCCTTCCACAGAAAAAGGGCAATCCTGGTATTAACAATAGAGTAAATTTTAAAACCAAATGCAGACGGTTTTTTCCTTATATATACATGCTTTGTTTTCATGATTTGTACCTGTATTTTCCTCTATAGCCATAAAGTAGTAAGAACTCACCTATATCTTGAACTTAAAATATACCTGCGATTTGAAACTGATGTTAAGAGTCTAACATCAACTGGAAGAATAGGAATGAGAAAGGTGTCTCCAAAGAGAAAAAAGCCAAATGATGGCATTGTTAAACCATATAGTACATGCTGGGATGTATAGGTGCTGGGATGTATATAGCACCTTTGGGGAAAGCAGATTTTTATGAGACAAATTATTTAAAGTTGGGTGCAAAAGCTTAAGAGCTTGGCAGTATGGTTGGCAGAAGTGTGAAGGTGCTATAGAGGAATGGAACAAAGCTTATCTAATCTGTGAGACATTTTAATAACAAGAATATTGAAAACACTTAAATTAAGTATGTAAAGTAAGACTCTGACCATGAGAGTAGTTTTCAATATTTTTCTCCAAATCAACAGATGCAGAAGGACTATACTAATTCCGTACTTCCAGAGAATAAAAGCCAAGTGCCCAACTCAATGAGAGTAGCCTTCCCTTCCAGAAGTACACTGCTTTGTTTCCCTTGGAGAAAAATAAGGAGAAGAAGATGCCAACCAATGAAACTGATTCACCTCTACAAGCTCCCAATCCAGGGGACCTTTGTGCAACATACCTGTGAATCTGGTACAACGAAAGGAACATGCTATGAAAGCAGAACCAAATGAGATAAGCCTTTATAAATACTGTCCCTGGACAAATTTCTCCAGCCATATTCTTTACAAAGGCGTAGACATATGAATAAAAGCATCAACATGTGTATTAGAAAGAATACTTAATGTTAACATGACAAACTAACACATCTGTAAAAACTTAATGGTTGAGTGCAAATACCAGGGGTTAAATTCTGCATTTAGTTGTGAGTACACGATATTAAAGGTTGGACCAACATTGTCCAGATGTGGGTTTTGCCACATAAAAGATGTAATGTTACAAATAAAATTACTCTAATTAGTAGTGAACGATAACCATTATTTTTGTTTGTTTCAGGTTTTATTTAAATTCTAGTTAGTTAACATATAGTGTAATATTGGTTTCAGGAGTAGACTTCAGTGATGAATCACTGAACACACAACACCCAGTACTCAATACAACAAGTGCCCTCCTTAACACCCATCACCCATTTAGCCCATCCCTCATCTACCTCTCCTTCAGCAACCGTCAGTTTCTCCTCTACAGTTAGGAGTCTCTGATGGTTTGCCTCCCTCTCTCCCTTTTTTTTCTGCCTTCTCCTGTGTTCATCTGTTTTGTTTCTTAAATTCCACATGAGTGAAATCATATGGTATTTGTCTTTCTCTGACCGACTTATTTCACTTAGCATAATACACTCCAGTGTATCCACTTTGTTGCGAATGGCAAGAAGTCATTCTTTTTGATGGCTGAGTAATATTCCACACACATATACATATGTGTATACGTATACATATATGTATACATATACATATATGTATACATATACATATATATACATATGTGAGTGTGATGTGTATCATAACCCACATCTTCTTTATCCTTTCATAAGTTGATGGACATTTGGGCTCTTTCCACAGTTTGGCTATTTTTGGATTTCTTTATGCCATTTCTATTTTAAAAGACTTATTTAGGTTATTCTGCTCTTAAAATAATCACTTTATACTTTACTAGAAATTGGGTATATTCATTATTCATTCGATAAATATTTATTAAATATCTACTATAGGTAAAAACTCTTAGGAACAGAATGATGAAAGCTACACTTCCTCTAGATGCTCACAGTATATTGATAATAAAAATACCGAAGTGACATACAGATAGGTTATTTAAAGCAATATTTATAATCCATCTCATGATATTTCAAGTATATGACTAATACATTTGGAAATAGCAATGTATATTTGATGGTCCATGACCAAATGACAGTGTAGTAATAGATGAGAAGTGTCTAATCCACTCATTTTAAAGAATCTTCATGAAAATTTAAGATCACACCTTATTTTACTTTTTATTTTAGAGGGAGAGAGCATGAGTGTGGGGGTGGGGGAGCGGCAGAAGGAGAGAGAGAATCTTAAGCAGGCTCCATGCTCAGTGTGGTGCCTAACACAGGGTTTGATCCTGAGACCCTGGGATCATGACCTGAGCCAAAATCAAGACTCGGATGCTCAACTGAGCCACCCAGGAGCTCCCCGGATTACACTTTAAAATTTTTTTTAACGTTTATTTATTTTTGAGACAGGGAGAGACAGCATGAACGGGGGAGGGTCAGAGAGAGAGGGAGACACAGAATCTGAAACAGGCTCCAGGCTCCGAGCTGTCAGCACAGAGCCCGACGCGGGGCTCGAACTCACGGACCGCGAGATCATGACCTGAGCCGAAGTCGGACGCTCAACTGACTGAGCCACCCAGGCGCCCCTACACTTTAATTTTAAAGTTAAAAATACTGAGGCTTTCTCCAGTATATGCTGAAAATCTATAAAATATAGCTTATATTTTAATAATTCTATCTAAAACCCAATTATAAAATCTTTTATTACATTTATCGCTTGATTTAAGCCATGCACTTCTACTTCTACCAACAGTTTACTATATACTCATTTAATTATTATTACTACGAAATAAAGTATATCAAAAATATATTTAAAATATTTCAAAAACTGAAATGTTTTGCAAAATGTAGTCAAGATAAATTATGTATAGACTATTTTAAGCATATACTAATTACCACACTTACTATGCTTTATTAATAGTCAAATTTTAAAAGTTGCCCTTGGGTGCCAAGCTGAGTTTGCACCACATCTCCATCCAGTAGCTGTATGACCTAGGGCAAGTTACTTAACTACTGTTTCTTCATCTCTAAAATAAGTATAAGACAAGCAAGTATTTATGTCATAGGATTGTTCTGAGGATTCAATGAGTTAATGTATATAATGAGCTTAAAGCGATACCAGGTATGTTACTGTATGTGAGCGTGTGGCTTATGTTTCCAACACTCCTAAAGAAATTTGTTTCCAGGGTGCCTGGCTAGCTTAGTCGGTAGAGCGTGCAACTCCTGATCTTGGGGTTGTAAGTTCAAGCCCCATGTTGGGTGTAGAGATTACTTAAAAATAAAACCTTTATAAAATTACTACTAATAAAAAAAATGTTTCCATGAAAATGCAAAATTCTCAGTAAAACAAGAACTTTGGCTGGGTGGAAAAGTGATGCATTTCTCTAATATATGATTTATATCGTTTCATTAAGCATTAACTATGCTAAAATTCTAGATGCTGAATTACTTTTTAATTTTTTTTTACATTTATTCATTTTTGAGAGACAGAGGGAGACAGTGCACAAGCGGGGGAGGGTCAGAGAGAGGGAGACACAGAATCCGAAGCAGGCTCCAGGCTCCGAGCTGTCAGTGCAGAGCCTGACGCGGGGCTCGAACCCACGAACCGTGAGATCATGACCTGAGCCGAAGTCAGACGCTCAACCGACTGAGCCACCCAGGCACCCTTAGATGCTGAATTACTTTTTGAATTAATTTTTACAATTCCATTGTTATGTCCATTTTATATAGGTAAAAACCGAGACTCTAAAATATACAACAACTTGTTCAAATTCACATTGCTGGAAACTGCCTTAACCATGAACTGTTTTCTATTTTTTCTCTTAGTAAATCTGTAAGAAACTAAATTCTTTCCATGGTGTCAAAACAATAAGAATCTTCTTAGGAATTGTGTTAACTATCAATTCTTCATGTCCATAAAAACTAGCTTAAATGATCTTCCATGAGTCAGTGGTTAGCAGTTTCTGTTTTACATTATGCATGATTCCTAGCTGCACTTTGTATAAGCTAATCGCATGGTGCTTCATTAATAACCTTTAGGTTTTTTGAGCTGCGAAATTTATAGGTTTATAGTGAATTATTTCTCACATTTGCACAGTTTTGGGTCTTGAAAGTCTAGTTGAGATACTAACTACCAATACCAGGCATCAAGTGGGTGTATGAGTGGAACAGAACCGAACATAGTCCAGTTAGTGATATTAAAAATATGGAAAAATAGGCAATACTTTTAATATTTTTATTTTTATGACTGCAGGTATTTTTATAGCTATAGAAATGTTTACAGGTAAACCAACAATGACTAAAAAGTAGCCTATAAAGGTTATTTTCAATCATAAGCAGAATTCATGATGAGATCCAAGGTGTCTTTAGGCTAAAATTCACTCAACTCAGTACTGATTATACAAGAACAAATGAATAATGAATTCTCTTGGTGCCCACTGGTCAACAGAGTAGAGCCTCATCATAGTACTTCACAGTGAGGTACTGACGTATACTCTGGGCAGCAAGGCAGTCCAGCCAGCCTTTGTGTCTGGTTGGTCAATTCCACTCTTCAGAACCTCTGCGTGTATCTACTTAAGGAACCTAGCTGCACTGTATAGTCTTGGTGCCCTGATGGGGGTGGGGGAAAGTTTCTGCTAAAAGAAATATCTCAGTCTGAGTGCAGTTAGTGTGTCTCCAGCTTAAACTGGATTGCTCACAGGTAGACTGAAAAAACAAAACACAGAACAGTTTCACCTGCCAATGGAAGTTCAAGGTCAAATTGGGAAATCAAAAAGGAGCCTTCAGTAAAAACCATTGCGGAGAAATAGGGAAGAGGTGGAAACAAGGTAGTTCTTTTGATTCAATAGGTCTGAAACCAAAGAGTTCAGTTGTGATTCAAATATTATTTATGACACACAGTATTTTTCTTCAGTGTGAGAAGCACAATGAGGAAAAGCAGCAGAAACCTCAGTTCACATACTACAGACTTAACAGACAGGCAATTAACACAGTGGCTAAAAGCATGAGTTCTAGAGTCAGATTGCTCAAGTTGAAATCCAACCTTTGCTACTCATCTGTGGTGTGACCTTAGTAAACTCTACTTCTCTGTGCATCAGTTTCCCCATCTGTTACATGAGAATAATAATACCTCCTGGGGCTGATGTGATGTAAGATAAACGAATACTTATAAATCGCTGACATTGATACCTGACAAATAGTAAGTGTGGATTTATAATTATTATGTACATTGATTTGGGGAAATGGAGAAAAATTTAAGAAATAGTTAAATGTCTATGAGAAGTCTTATGCCTATTTAATTTATTCTATCCAGACATCAACACAATGATCAACATAGCATGCTCTAAATATGTAAGAGATTTTACTATTTTGACTAATCTTACTGCTTTTAAATTACTCAACAAATTGGCTAGTGGGGAGACAACTGAACTACTAGTAGCACAAATAAAAGATTTTAACGGCAACTTAAGGTTAATTGAATAAAATCTCACCTTCTATGATAAAAAGCCCTACATACTAGTTATAAAATAATATATTCTGTTGAAATTACTCCAGATTTTCCTACCTATTGTTTTTACTAGTACCTACAAGGTCTAAAAATGTGCTTCTAGGGCATCTGGGAAATAACTTGAAAAGGATCTAGACACTGAGTTCCTAATTACGCCACTCCCCTATCTTGAGTCTAAATTGGGAATCCCTGAGCTAGTTCAAAATTTTTAAATAATGCAAATTTTTCTCATACCATGTGCTGGAACAAAGCCTTAATGTAACTACCATAATTTAAAGTTGTTATTTCAAATTTTAAATATGTTGTCTCATTTGTCAAAGACAACCAAACCATACCCAAAGCAAAATCCTTCATAATTACAAAGTCTATGACCTTTTCTTTTGTAATTTCTATTTCATGCTAGTATGTTAGCTAGATACATTTTCAAAAATGATCTATGAATTCATTAAATTTAGGTTTAAGCTTTACCTCTAAGTGGTTGGATTACCTTGGTCAAAATATATTACTACCCTGAGCCAGTTTCTTCATTAATAAAAGAAAAGACCAGGACTTCGGGATTCAGGGCACCTTTTGGTTCTAGAACTTCATGTACACTAAATGGAAGAAACTTGTGAACAGACTTGTCTAGTGTTACTCAGCCTTTTAAAATCTATGCTCTCCTTTCTTTATGTCAAAAACAAATTCATGGTGTCCTTTGATATTTAGAAAATTAAATAATCACAGTGGCTATAAATACATTAATGAAATGACACAATGGTGCCCCGCCTCTAGAAGCAGACAGAAGCCCTTCAACAAATACACATACATCCATGCATACTCTTTAATGGGGCTCCTCTCTTTACATTTGAGAATCACAAAACAATGTCACTAATTCACAGTAAGGTACATTTTCCCTAATTCAACTCTCTAAGAAAGGAAAGGTTAAACTACAAACTCAGAGTTTGTTCTGCCTTCTGACTTATGCAGAGCAAAATAACTTATTTATGGCTCTGTCTTCCATATCTTTTGAAACTGTGCATCCCCCAGGTAAGGCACGAGCTTGATCATATATTTCCATGTTGTGCTACTAGACTAACCCAAATTTCAGTTTCAAATGACCAAGACTCTAGTATTTTTTTTTAATGTTACTATCCTTTACAGTGTTGTAGAAAGCATCCTTCCTACCATATGCATAAAGTGAATACGTCGCAATCATTGTTGATAAGGGCACATCACGCAAGATACACAGACAAACTTCCTCTTTGGCCAAAATCACACTACTCTAGAACATACGGAAGAAAGGTTAGCAGTTTTGCACTAGACCAGTTTAAGTTTCACTAAAGTAAACTCAGTGAAAATCCAGTTGATAGTAAAGTCTCAAGCATGAGAAATGGCCCTATGTCTGTTTTTATTACATAAAATTCTAAATGTGGATTAAAAATAAAATGGATAATTTTAGAAATCCCTCTCATTTAAGTGTTGTGGATAGACTACACATCTGCGAGAAAACCAAATTATCTTGTAGTTTTCCTGTCTTGAAAGCAGAGATTTGGAGAGAAAAAGAAAGGGCAGGGAGTGAAACTAATGATAAAACGAAGGGTCCAGCCGTGGGACTGGAGCACATAGAGTCCGCGTTCCAATAAGACTCAACAAACAGCTCTGATCAGAATCTAAGTGATGGGAAACAGCCTGTAGCTTCGAGATTAGCTGCTTCACACTATTTCTGAGTTAAGCCAGCACAAGTAACATCATGAATGCATAATTATAATTATGCATTAGAGTATGCATAATGATCTTAAAATCGGTAAACAAAGAAAAGGCATCAGAATTGCTCAGCTATTTTGGGTATACTATTACAGAAGACAAAATATGACTAAGATTTTAAGGAGGGGTGGCTCTTAGTGAAAGTTTTTCACATGAAATTTACAAACTTGAGAAAATAACGAATGAACCAGCATTGCTTTAAAAACCCCTTTTAGGAAATCCCACATGAACAAGTTAAAATCAAAGAAATGCAAGAGTATTTCAAAACACATGAAGCAAGCCCTTAGGAATGCTCATATTTAAAGAATCCAGGCTAAGAAACAGAAATAATAATAAGGTAACATCTTGGACTTCTGATATCATTTAATAAAATAATGCATGTTCCTGAAATTGTTTGGAAAAATATAATGATCTGTGATTGGCTGATAAAAAACAAGTAAAATAACTAAAAGTTGTGTTGGAGATAATTTATGACATGTGGGGAATTTGGGGTTTTGGGGGGGCAAACTATTAGATTCCAAAAGTCTAACCATAAGAGGGTCTAACCTGAACATGTCCAGTTGTAATGCAAAATCATTTGCTTTGAGTTTTCCAAAATGAAGATGTAATTCCAGTTGAGGGGTACTATCTCCTCAACCTTGAAAGGCAGTTACATCATATACTAGCCTTCTGTTTTTTGGGCAAGATGATTTGATATTCTGGAACCCTAATCTTTTCTCACGGTACTATTTTTACTGCTCTCCTCTGGAAGTTAGCCAAGTTCTCCACATTCCTCTTAACAGAGCCTTAAACTGAATACCCACATCTTAACAAGAGTGTGGATAAGCCTGGAAATTGATGGATTCAATGGGGACCTCGTCTATACTCAGGGTCAGAAGCTCAGGATGCCTCGGGAACATTTATTCTTCATCAATGAGACAAAACAGATGTCCACCAAAGCTACCTGGAGCTCCTTTCATCTTTTAGTTTTCTTGCCCTCTTTCCCATCAAAATTCAGAGAACCCCTTCAACATTCTTTTACAAAGTCGTTTTTTCACTCGTTTTTCTTGGCATCATGTTTATTGTTTTCTTCAAAGTACTTATATCCTTAACAAAAATTCATTAGCTTTCGACCAATGTTTTGATACTTCAATAATAATGATCGATGCTCTCTATAATCATCTTCTCCAGTGTTCTTTTGTTTCTCCATTCCTCCCTTACTCTCCCTTTCCCTTTCTACTCCTTGCCTATCCACTTCCCCCTTTCTCTCTCCCTTTCCACCAAAACTGTGGAGTAGGGAAACATCATTACTGACCTCAGCCATCATTTGCCTGGCTGATGACTGAAAAACCGGTTGGAAATCTCAAATTAATTATGCCATTTAATTTGCATAATTTTGGTCTGCACATTAATTTTAAGTATATACAGTAGTCCACCCCTTATCCTTAAGGAATACATTCCAAGATCCCCAGTAGATGCCTGAAACTGAACTCTATGTGTTTTTTCCTATATATACACACACTGAAAATAAAGTTGAATTTATAAATCAGGCACATTAAGAGATCAATAACTAGCTATAAAATAGAACAATTATAAACAATATATTGTAATAAAAGTAGGCTTTCTCTCAAAATATCTTATTGTATTGTAGTCACCCTTCTTGCAATGATGTGAGGTCACAGAAGGCCCATATGATGAGATGATATGCGGGGAATGACCCAGGCATGGTGACATAGTGTTAGGCTACTACTGACCCTGTGACATTATGTCAGAAGTTGTTTCACCGGCTTGTGACCCTCAGTTAACTGTGGGTAACAAAACCACAGAAAGCAAAACCGAAGATATGGGGAACTAGTGCATATAGTTTTGATGACTGAAATAAATTTAACGCTGTATCAGTCGAACCAACAATCAACAAGATAGGTACTGATTACCTACCATGCATGATGGCAGCCGTGAACATAGTAAAGGTCATAAAAGAGCAGTTATTTTGAAAATGTCTCACGAATCTAGTGGAGGGGGGTAGGTATTAAAACTTCCCAAGGCAATCAGTGGCTTGACTGAAGAATTAAGAGAAGAGTAATAATTGTGAAAGTGGCTTGGTTTTGCAATGTTGATGGAGGGCAATTCTGTCAGATAAGTGGTTGATAGTACAAGCTTCACCCATGAATTTAGAAGAAGGCAAAGAAAATAACCCTCTTTAAACTTTCCACTATTTCCCCAGGAATGAAAATTACCTTCTTTATTTCAGCTTTTTGGAACATCTGTCTTTTTGACTATACCCTGGTTCACATGCTAAAAAGTTACAGACACGCAGACAATTTAAATATATAGTGACCCTGTAGAGACAGAGAGCACAGGAGACAGGAAAGTTCACAGACTTTCCAATAAAGAGCCAAGTCTCGATATATTATTAGACATTTGAAAAATTCTTCCATACTCTAACCAAATATTTATAGCTTGTTTTTCTGTCAACGATCTTGTTTTATTTTTCAGCGTTGTTGGAATGACATTATTATGTTGGAAATGTTAGATGACCGTGCTGAAGACATTCTTTATTCAAACCAGGGAAAAATTAGTGTGAAATGATTAAATACAAGAAGTCCTAGTTATAAATGGACTCTAAAAGTTCATTGGTAAAAGGCACCATTTGGAACTCAAAATACATTTTTCACCTTCACCAGTGTTTCTCAACCCAGAAGCTGCAGCCCCTTTGGGGTCTTCAATATTTATGGGCATTTTTTTTCCAATTTGATGTCTTCATTTTGATCTGAACACAAGAAACAAGAAAACAAATATACTTTTACCTTGCAGGATGGCAAATCATGTCTTTTGTAGTAAAGATTTATGTATGAAATACCGTAAATAGAATATCTTAATTTCCTTAACTTAGAGTTTTTCAAATGACAGTCTGCAAATCTCTAGAAACCTTGAACCTATTGAATTGTTTTTTCTTCAAAAAGAATCTATATCTTCCTCGAACTGAGCAAAGAACTGGCATAGAACCAACACTGCAAATTACGGTAAAGTTTCAAGGTTAGATTACAAGAAGGTTATTTAGCTCTTAATCTAGCTACACATTAGGTATAAATTCCTGTGTCCAGGAATAAGGGTCATTTGTTAGAGGAAGGACAGAAAGGGAGGCAGGATATTTCCTTATCTTTCTCTGGCCCCGGGAAAAATTTTAGTATGATTTGTCTTCTTCTGCCTTCTTCCTTTGCTGTTCCTGCCTCCCAGCTTCCAAAAGCATTCTCCCCTCATCCTTGGAGTTTCTTCAGCCATATCAACCCCTCAAACACAGGTCTTCATTTGAGGCATAGGTGTCCTACCTCACAAATTCCTCCACGCTCCAAAATGATTGTTTGTGTATCCACCACCATGAAATAAACAAACACACGTACTTCCATCAAGCTGGCGAAGCAGCTTTTGCAAGAAAGGCACTGACCAAACCAACGGATGCTATGGTATGAATGATCACTACGGCACTGACAGACCTGTAATCAGTAAGCGATCCCCGCTTTACAAAACTTTCTTCCCCCTTCCTCCAAATCTGAGCAGAGTCTTTAAATCTTCCAACTTCTTGTTTGTTTGTTCGCTTTGTTTTGAAATCTCTCCAGTGTCTCTCTTGGCTAAATATTTGACACTTGCAGAATGGCAAAGGTGGAACTCTGGGCATTTTTAAGTTAATATAATAAGCAAAAGCAAGTCAGAAGCTGTCTGTAAATAATGTATAAATTCAGTGGCTACGGTTGCCTGACATACTGACTTTTGAGATGTTGTGAGTAGGCTCACCGGTTACCAAGTTACTACCACGGAACGGGAATGAACTGTGCTCCCAAGCATTGTGTTCTTCTTGTTTCAGAGAGTAATTTCTGAAACCGCTGAACTCTGGGAGCGCTGTGTGTATCATGGCCTCACTACATAGCACTTGTCACTAATTGGCAGAAGCTGCTCCAGACAGACCTGGTCTTGGCAAACAGACTGAATGCTATTCTCTGCCCTTAGGAAATCTGTCTCTCCAGGTGAGGTTTGAGGCCATGAGAACAGCACTGTGTCCAGTTTGTTTTCCTGCTGTTTGGCCATTGGATAAATTAAGCACCTTAAATTTTAGTGTCACTGGTCCACTCTTCCAGACATTCTCAAAATAAGCACTTTTCCAGCATGTTACATATATTTGTGTTTTCAATTCCTGATTGAAGGGCCACGTAGCACTTAATACAAACAAATGGCATCTCTGAGGGCTTAATGCAAACTGGGCATGAAAGATGAGGTTGATGTCCAATTTCTCAGAGCACTGTTAGCCAGTGTTATTTGTTGGATTCAGATTTGCTCTTATAAATGGGGAACCCAGACTCATTTTCACTAAAAGTTTAAGCAAAAGATCAGACCGTCATTATTTTAACTTTTCAAGAAAACCTGTCGCCACTAGAGTTCTAATTTCAGTAAATTTCCAGAACCCTAGACCATCAGTGACATCATTTTTAATGTTTTGGTCTTCTTTACAATATTATAAGAATGAATCTTTTTCTGTTTTTAATCACAAGCCTTATCCAGCAATCAAGGCAGGTATATAATAAGCTAAGCTACTCTGTAAATCTAAACATTCCCTACAAATGGAAAAGATACAGCCTGGGCTCCCTGATTGTTACTAAGGCGACTATCTAAAATGAAAATCTGATTAACCCTTTTGCTGCCTGGAACTACCCACGTACCACGTTAGCTGACTTCCCTGCACTTATCTCTTCTTTTTCCCCCTCCAGAAATTCATAATTGCATCGCTCCACAGTAGTTATGCTCTGGTTATCCTATCTGAGAGGACGGTGATGGGTGGTAGTCCCATCTGGACAGCTGAGTGGGGTGGCCGCCTCATCATGAGGAAACAGACATTGAATAAGAGGGCACGTGATTTCCTGCTTATTTAAGGCATCAGTTTGATGAAATCCTTGACAACATCAAAGGATTCCCATTCAATAAATAGCAGACTACTACTGTATTTTCCTTTCACTCGGGAAATAATGTGACAGCAAAAGCTGTATGTTTCACAAACATATTTTTCCTCAACTATTTTTGAATGACATTAGCAACTGTTAGCATTTGCTAGGAAGAATAATATTTCAAAGCATTATACAGAATTTTAGCCAAGAACAAATATCTGTCAGGCAGTCTCTATTCTCTTGGTACAACAAAAAAAGGGGAGTTCAACAGCAAGGGGGAGGGGAGTAAGAACACATAATTTTTTCCATGTAATTTGGACAACAGGAGGCTGTGCACTAGAAATTCACTAATAGATTTTGAACACTAAATCATGTAATCAAATTACATGAAAATGTCTGTACCGTTCAAAGTGTATTGTTGGCATTCATGGTTCTTTGTAAACACCCACTCTCCACTGCTTCCGTGTTGCTCCCCTTTCAAACCTTTCTGGAAGGATGTCTTGATAGTTTTCACCTCGGCTCTCTACTGGAGGCAAAATGGCCCATTTGTTATTCTCTACACATGGCTCGATTTATTCCTTCATCTTCCAGGTAGGCCATTCCCTCCATCCTGAATTCCCTGTCTGCTCCTCTCTACCAATTCATCCCTATCACTTCCTTCAGACCTTGTTCAGCTCTCACTGCCCTGAGGAAGCATTTCCCAATTAACCTCCCTCCCTCAGCTCAGCCTCCTCTGTCCCCTCAGAATATAATTGTACTATGCCATTTTGTACTTGTTGATACATTGCTTGTAATTGCTTTTTTTATTATTGTGTCCCTGTCATTACGTTTGCTTCTATTTCATTTGGTTACATTCTTTTCCATCACCTCTGCTCTCCTTCTTCAAACAGTCCTCTGATTTTTGGCATTTCGATAACACCAATATACTCCAGCTACAGTTCATCAATAACTACTCTATGACTGATTAAAAATAGTTAGGGCTCATAAATCACTTTGACTGTCTATAATTTTAGTTCTTCATATTGTATTTAGTAAAATAACAATGCCACTACTAGCAAATGGGTCTCGAACTGTACCTTTAGCTCCCAGCCAATCTTCACATCCCAGTCTTCGTTAAGCATATTTCCCTCTGGATATTTGCATTTTTTTCTTACTATCACATCACAACCAACACATTTAAAATAAAACTCAGCTTCAGGGGCGCTTGGGTGGCTCAGTTGGTTAGGTGTCCAACTTTGGCTTGGGTCATGATCTCCCAGTTCATGGGTTTGAGCCCCATGTCAGGCTCTGTGCTAACAGCTCAGAGCCTGGAGCCTGCTTCAGATTCTGTCTCATTCTCTCTCTGCCCCTCTCCCATTTGTGCTCTGTCTCTCTCAAAAATAAATAAACATTAAAAAATTCTTTTAAATAAGATAAAATTCAGCTTCTGTAAAAACTCAACTTCCCATTTATGTTGATCTATTTCTATCAAAGATACCAAGTTTAAAAACCTGTATATTTATCTAGCTTTTCTTACATACACACACACACACACACACACACACACACACACTCAACTTTACATATGATATTGTGTAGGAAGAACTAGAAAAGCTTTTGATACATTAACGAATTATTCTTTTGGTTGGGAGTTCACAGAAAGTACACAGTGCACCCTCCTTGTGTGGATTAATCCCTGAAGTCAACATGATCAACATGTAAAAGAACATGTGACATGCAACAGTAACCAATAAATTTGATTGTTAAGGATATCAAATTAACTACATATTTAAAAGATATCAACTACATGTAACTAAAAAGATGTTTAAAATCTACTTTAGATGTTGAGATTGAAAGCAGTAGGGCTCACTACCAATTCAGGCAGATAAAAGAGAGTGAACGTGGAGCCTTGCTTACTTGGCCAAGACTTTGAGGGGTAGAGCAGACTTTAGGGTACCAGTTACTTAGTGGAAGGTGATCAGCTTAGTGAGATGATAAAGAAGGCTAACTATCTGGTGCCACAAATCAGTGGTTTTGGATAAAAGCATTTAACTCTTTGGAGTGAACAGTTTCCGTCTCCATGAATAGAATGAACTAATGGTTCTCAAAGGTCACTTCCTCCTGTAGCATTTGCTGAATCAAACGTAACTCATGAATTGGGATGTTAATGCACGAGAGACAAAGTGAGAGAAGCCGCTCTCCTGAGACACCAGGATCCTTCTGTGTCCCCTCCCTCTCTTCTCAGATCCTTCATTTGCATCAGATGGGCTTTAGTACATTTTCAAGTACCTTCTCACCTGGAGGCATCTGTATCTCATCAGTAAACCAAGTTTTAAGTTTAAAAGATAAAATCTGCATCAGAGAATTCCAGGTATCAATCAATGGGAGAAAGGGACAACCATATGAAAGAAACTGGTTTTGCCACTTTACCAGTTTTTTTTTTTGGGGGGGGGATTTATTTATTTGGATTAAAATTTACTTATTTATTTTTCTTTCAAATATTTATTTCAATTCTAGCATAATATTGTTTCAGGAGAATTCTGAGATTCATCATTTACATATAACACTGGGTGCTCTCATCACAAGTGCCCTCCTTGATACCCATCCCCCATCTAGCCCATCCCCCACCCATCTCCCCTGCAGCAACCCTCAGTTTGTTCTCTAGAGTTAGGAGTCTCTTATGGTTGCCTCCTCCTCTCTTTTTTTCCCTTCCCCTATGCTCATCCATTTCCTTTGTCTAAAACCACACAATTAGGGTGCTCCTACTTGTAAGTCAACCCTGTAAATCTATAGAAGGGACAGCTGAGAAAGAGAGAAGGTCAAGCAGTATGAAAAGATCTGAGGAACCTATGTGGAAATCTTAAAATTAAAGAGGGAAAAACCGTGTCAGCTTTATCAGAAAGTTCATATAGTGTTACAAAGAGGAGTGCCTTATTCAACCCAAGAACAGCATAACTGAGGATAATTAGCAGGGGGATACATATCAATTAAAGACAAGGCTTCCTTTCTTCTAATCACCAAACCCAAGCAAATAATCAAACAAACTGTGGGAAGAACTGTGAGCAGGCTATCGGAAATAGTGCTTCCTTTAATCGGAAACGTGATCCGCTAAGTCGTTTCTCAAAGCTTTGGTTTTATTATTTGGAAAATAAGGGTTGGAATAAGTTTCTTCAAGTTATCACATTCTGTAATTCCGTAATATTAAGCCAAAGTGGGAATGTTACCAAAGGATGATGTATAATTTTCCACAAGGGAGACAGAAAATACAGCCAGTAATAATTTGTTGTTAACTTAATGACAAGAATGGTCAGTGTTTCTTGAGTGCTTACTCTATGCCAGATTTTGTGCTTTGTACTCTTTTAAAATTTGGAAAATTTGTATTATGCCATATTAATATTATGACATATTAATATCTCCACTCACAAGATCAGTCAAAATGAGCACACAGAAAGGTAAAGTAAGTGCCCAGAACCACAAGCTCCCTGGTGACAGAGTCCAGATTTAAGACCAGGCTTTTGACTCTAGCACCTGATCTCTCAATCGACATACGATACCAACTCAAATTAAAATATCTAAGATTCAAAAAATACATATACACAAGAAGAATGGGTAAAACATATAATCAGGCCTATGAAGTAGAAAATGAAATCAATATAATGAAACATTATATCTTCTTTGGGAGGCGGAGAGATAATATTTAAGAGCAGATGAGAAAAAGACAGATAAATACTTGCTTCATCTTGGTTTCCACACACACATGCACACACACCAACCATTTTTTTTTTTTGTTTATTTTTTGTTGTCTGTCTCTGGTTAATTTACTTAGAATATAAATAATATGTGAGAGGGAAAAGAAGTCACCTAATGGGAAAAAGAACAAATGGGAGAGTACTTAGAAAAATTATTACTGTTTACAATCAAAGGGCCAAGTCACTTATACACAAGGTAATTTGAGAAGACATCAAAACTTGGTGTAGACCCCAACCGTCATGATTCAGAGATGCACAGAGGACCAAGAAAGAGCTCACATGCAGAACATAACCTTGAATCTGAAACTGTGCTGGACAGTCAAGAAAAATGCCTGAAGAATATTTAAATGACTTATACCGAATGGACTTATATATTTTTGAAGAGGTAGTGCATTAAAGACAAGTGTAGTGTTACACTGGACAAGTCTCAACAAATCAATATAATTTTGTCACCCCATTTTCTCCTATGAAAATGAGAAACCAACCAGGCTGATATGACAAATCTTTATTCTCGTTATATTAAACTACCATTTCACATGAAATACTCGAAAAGTCCTAAAAGATACTAACATACACGTTCTCCAAATCAACACAGAAATTAACTACAAGGGATTTTCAAAGAATAGTTACTTATGGCTCAACAGCAGCATTTAAGAATCTACAACTGCCAGTCCTCTGGGATTATTTATCAATTATATTAATGATAGGGATGAAAGAGTAGATCAGTTGCTAATTTAATTTGCTGAGAATATTAACTTGGACAAAATTACTATCTTCAGATATAAGTCATATTTATTAAATGTCCACTCAATTTCAAATATTACAGAAGGTAAACAGATGTATTATTTTCCCTTTGGAGGAAATATCTCTTGAGGTAAATTATTAATCACATTTTTGGTGATAAAACTGGGATTCAGAAATGTATTGACTCCTCTATGGTCAACAACTGAAAGAGTACTGAAGTCAGGATTTGAACCTGGGTCAGATTTTTTCACTATTTCAGCTGTCCTGCAATGGCATTAGTATCTGAAAAACCCAAATAGAGATTCTGAGAATTGTTAATGTTTGAAGCAAAATGACTATGCAAACTATAGCTTTACACAGGAGTCCTTTCAAAGTAATTTACTCAAGAATGAGAAAGGGAATGAAAATGAACATTTCTTGAACTCCCAAACACTACGCTAAAATCTTTTTAGGGGAGGTTGGCTGACTCAGTGGGAAGAGCAGGAGACTCTTGATCTCAGGGTCATGAGTTTGAGCCCCACATGGGGTGTAGAGATGACTTAAACTTTTAAGTTTAAACTTAAACTTGAGTTTAAGAGATGACTTAAACTTTTCAAAAAGTAAAACAAAAATCTTTTTAAGATGTTATTTCACTCATTCATACTTTCAACAAATATTTATTGGGTGTGTTCTAGGTGCTGCTGAAATTGTGAAATAGAGGAGATACCTGTCCTCCTAGAATTCACTCTCTTGATAGGGACATAAAAGAATAAACACATCAATAGTAAATAAATATAATTGTAGGCAGAACAAAGATAAAAAGAGACAATGATAGAGCTTTTCTTGTTTGTTTTGGTTTGTATTTTATTCTAGAGAAGGTCTTGCTACAGAGAGGGCATCTGAGTATTTCACTGATTATGTGTCACTAAGTGTGCCGTGGGGAGATTCAGAGGTGAAATGTCCAAGGCAGAGGGAATAGCGAATGCAGACATCAATATGTTGGGATCCAGCATGTTCTGTAAAGGCAAGAAGGCCCACACAGCCATGGGGGAGTCAACAAGACAGACAGTGGAACAAGATGACCTAGGATAAAGCCAGATTACGTAGGGCTTTGCTAGCCATGCTAACGGGTTCAGATTTTACCTCACGTGTGCACGGTTTGGGGAATACCATGCTGTGATTTATATGTGAAAAGAGTATTCTGAGGGTTACCTGAAGAACAGTCTCTAGGGGACACGAATGGAAGGAAATCAGTTACGAGGCTGCTATGACACCTGGTGAGAGATGATGACGGCCCCAATCAGTATGCTCTCTGGGGAGGTGGCAGAAGGTGATCAGATTTTGAAAGTGACCTTCACTGGCTTGCTGAATATAAAGTCAGTATAGAAAAGAGAAGAATCAACGATAAATCCTAAGTTTGGGGTCTTAACAACTAGGTGAATAGTAGGGGCATTTATCAAAAGACTCAGAGAAGAGTGATTTTAGGGTTTATCGTTTGGAGTTCTGATCTATACATGTTTATTGTGATACAGAGATGTCAAGTAGGCAGTTAGAAATAGGAGTCTGGAACTCAGAGGAGAGAGGTTGGGGCTGAGATCTTAATTTGGCAATCATTAGTTTATTTCTGGCAGTTAAAGCTCTAGGGCAGGAGATCATCGAAAGAGTAGAACCTCAAGACTGAGCCCTGGTATTTGCCAGCATTTAGAGGTTAATATGTCAGCCAGGGAAACTGAGAAAGTACATCCTGTAAGGTGAAAAGAACAGAACACCCTGTCATGGAAATAAAGCTAGAAAACTATTTCATGCAGAGGGAGTAATAGGCTGGGCAAAACATGACTCACTGAAGCCTTTACAGCCAAGCAAGATAAGAATTGGAATTCCACGACCCACTTTTATTTTTTTAAACAGATGAGGAAACTGAAGTTGAGAAAGATCAATTAACTTTACGACTGTCACACTGCTAATGAATGATACAGCTAGGGTCCACACCAGCACAGTCTAATACAAAAGATCACGATTTCCATATTTTCAAAGAGTTTCTGGAGACTTAAATATAGAGATGAGAGCTATTACAGAACCATGCAACATGAAAATTTTAGTAAGACTAATCATGCACAAATGGTGCCACGCTCATCAATTAGAAAAAGAAAACACCTAACAATTAAGAGCCACACTTTGGTGGGGAAAACATATATATTCATTCACAAAGATACTTGTCCTTAACCGCCGTTACTCTGTATTGCTAATTTGGTAGAACCATTTGTCACTGTACATTAATATCTTTGATACAAGTTTTTATTCTGTCCCCAGACTAAGTCAATTGGTATGTTATAAAGATTTATACAATCGTATATCATAATAACTCAGTGACAAAACATTTGCACATCCCTAGGTGATATCAGCAAGAATCCATGTAATTTTACATTGGTACACCATTGCTGTAAAATGCTCTATGCCAAGTCTTATTTTATGTGAGATAACCAAAGCTGAAGCACCTTTTGGTTTGGAATCCCTTTGCAGTTGCCTAACACCACAAAATTTGGGTCAGCAAAGAGCTACCACGTGGGGAGAGGATGCATACTACTCTACGATGCAAAAATCATGAAATGTATCACAGCAATTCTCTGTGTATCACAGTACATTTATAAGTCTATCAAAGTTTAGTTTGTCATTTAGACTAAACTAAAGCTTATTGAAAATAATTTATCAGTAAGCTGTCTAGAGTCCAGTCTCTCGACTGGGGAGGATATCACATAAAATGTGACTTGATTTTAAAGGTATTTTTCATCTGTGGACTTTATGCAACCAATGACAACAGTGATGAGAAAGCCATGAACACCTCTAAACTTCTGTGGTTCGAATGTGTCACTTCCCAAATAATTTTTTATCAAAATTTAGCCTAGAATATACTAGGTAAAATGCTCAGTGCTAGTGCATACAAATGCCATGTCTGTGGCCAAAATTAGCAGAAGTCAAATATGTCACAAGCAGACAAATGCATAATAAATACAAATTCACTTATGTACAATGCACACATGTACATCATACACATGAGGTATTTTGTGTACTAATTCACTTTGAAAGTATGCAATAATGGGGCATCTGGGTGGCTCAGTCAGTGGGGCATGTGAATCTTGATTTCATGAGATCAAGCCCTGCATCAGGCTATGCACTGGGCATGAACCCTGCTTGAGATGCTCTATCTTTCTCTCCCTCTGCCCCTACCCCACTCATGTGCATGTTCTCTCTCTCTCTCTCTCTCTCTCAAGAAGAAGAAGAAGAAGAAGAAGAAGAAGAAGAAGAAGAAGAAGAAGAAAGAAAGACAGAAAGACAGACAGAAAGAAAAGCAAAAATGAAAATAAATAAAAATATGCAAAGGTAATAAAATCTTTATCAGACTATGGATCTGATGAATCTTAATTTTCGAATCTTGAAATTTACCTGGGCCAGGTTTAAGTTAACACAGGATTCTCCTCTAGAGTAGGTCAGGTAGGAAATATATGCTATAGCAACTAATATTATTAGGGTTTATTTACCCAAAGTTGAATATTTCTAGTAACCAAAGAGACAAACTCACCAATTTACAAGGAAGCACATCCCATATTTATACTGATCATAATCTACCCTCCTATAATTTGCTTCCACAGAATAAAATCAACATTTTTTCTGCATGAGAGGTGCTCAGATTGGGAAGGCAGTCTATATTGTCTCCAATTATAGTAGACACATGTGAAATTGCCCACAATCTCTACCTTTCTGAGAATTGCTTCTCCTTTACCTTCTAGTCCTGGTCCAGGGATGGGTACTTTTCTTGTCCTAGTACAGTAAGTCCCTTCTGTGGTGTTTTCAGTGATAGAAATGGAAGAGTCAAAGGCATATATCACGTTGGTGGGTACAACCATGAGCTGTCAAGGACAGAGGTTTCTCCCCACTGAAGGAGTGGCTGGAAGTGAAAGAAAGGAAAGTGGAGCAGAGTAGGAGAAATCAGGAGCCATAACAAATGTTGAAGGTGTCCTGCTGGTTTTTGAGAATCGTTGGTACTAAAAAAATCTTGAAGCCCAGTGAATCCACCCCCTTGGTTTCCATAAGACATTCCACAGTTGTGATAATAAATTTTCTCTATTCTTTAAGTTGGTTCAACTGCCTTCTCATTGCTTCCAGCCAAGGGTCCTTACTACATTCTAATTTACTTCAACAATGCTCATATAAAAGAGAGCAGCCCAGGTCTAAAATCCAGGCACCATCATCAACAGTGTGACTTTCTACAAAGCCTCAGCATTCTCTGTGCCTACTTATCCCAACATTCTATTTCCTACGTAGAGGAAGCATAGTGGGGACAGAAGACAGGGCAAGAGAGCTACATCCGAACACAGGTTATGCCATCATCTGTACTTTCAGATGTCTTTCTCTAGGTTAGAACTGAAGAGTAAGCAAGAGTGAAGGCATAAGAGCAGGGGGTGTGGGGGTGGAAGAATAAGGAGGACAGGGCAGAGGGAGTTGGAAAATAAACAATTTTGTCACGATTACACCTAAGGTTGGCCATGAACAGACATGTCCAAATCCAGTTAATTAGGGGGACAAGCCCAGGGAACAGGTGATTAATTCTCGAGTGCCCTCATAGACTTTCCCAAGCAATAACAGAACTAGTAGCTGCCATCTGTGGGCCCTACCACATGCCAGCTACTGGGCTCAGCGTTTTCATATGTTATCTTGTTAATTCCTTGGCTTAGATGTCTTTTGGGTTCGTTCTGAGGAATAAAAAGACTGCTGGCTATTCCCCAGAGCCTTGCAGTATAGAGCATGGCTTTAGGTGGGGACTGAGAGAAATGATTCTTTGCCGGCTGCCAAGCACAAGTTCAGGGGAATGACCACAAGCAAGAGGGAGGAGGAAGACGTCTCACCCATGGAAACCAGGGGAGTTCGTCACTGAACTCTGCTGGACTGCAAGGAGACAATTAAAGCCGATCCTGAATGACGATCTACTACTTAGCACAAAATAAACTACAAGAACAAAATAAACTATTCTCATTTCAAAATATCCGTAGTGAATATTAAAAGGTGTTATTTTCTCAGAAAAGCTGACAAAATACCGCAACAATCGTGCTAAAGTCTGAAGGATTTAGTCACTAATAAATATTCATGAACCTATCATATCGTTACTACTTATAAGCAAGTTTCTCTTCTTGAATGAAGGTTATCACGACAAAAACCTTAGATACACATGATAGATAAACCATGATAAATCAACACAACATACTCTTATTCTACAAAAATAGTGACAAATGAGGTGTAAAGATGATTTAATATTTCAAACATATCAAAAATGAGCAATTGTTCCCTCTAGCAACTATAAAACATTTTAAGTTAAATAAAAAATAGGAAGAGTGACATAAAAAATAAATTGGTAAATTCAAGGGAATGAATAAAACAAGTAAAAAAATACAACAGAGGGAACATTTTGGCCACTATTTGTCATACTCATCTGTTGAAAAAAAAATGAAATCTCTCTTTTTGACTTTTTTAGTAGAAACCTGGTATTTTAAATCATCTCTTTTTGTATGTGTGCAGTTTTTTTTTTTTTTTTTTCACTTTTTAAAAATCTCTCCCCCGGTCTATAAACTTGAAGAAAGCAAAATGAAACGATTTACAATAATTTCAGAGTATGTTTTATTCCAAAATCCACCATTTATAGACAAACTATGGCCTCAAAATACTAAACTCAGTGTTGTCAGTGCAAAGCTTTTGAGTGTATTTTTTATGATCAAGTACAACTTTGTGTTTTAGGAACATCTGTCTGCACACTATAGACTAAAATCAACAGGAATATACTATCTTAAATACTTGAGCAAAACTCAGTAAAAGATACAGTAGGCAAACATTGTGGTCGGCTCAGCAGTGATTACCAACTCATGCTCCAAATTCACTATAAAATGAAAATCAATATTTCCACAAGTTCCTGCAACATAAAAGATAACCTTCATTGATTTTTCTAGACTTAGGCCTCTCTGATAAAATCTAATATAAATTTTCAACCATGAGGATTTGGATCAGAGCAGGGGTGATAAGTCCTGCACATCTCTTAAGAGGTGGAGAATTTTTTTTTTTTAAAGTGCACGTTCATACTATTTATAATTTGCCCTGTGCAAGTGAAAGCCTTTTCCACCCGTGCTATCAGGAATCTCTTCTAATTTTTATTACTGTGAGGCTAAAGCCTGTTCCAGATAATTTGGAAATTTCAGGGGAGTTGTGATAGGGCTGATGGTGCAGCCCTAGCTGACTTGAGAAAGGAGCTAACCGGTAATAGCCTCCATGGCCGTGCTGATTAAATGTTGCCATAGATGAAAGGCCTGCCATTGCTGCAATAAATTAACCAATCACACAAATCCCAAGTCAGTGCTAATCCTTCCTTGATACTCTGATCCTCTGATCAGCTCAAGGAGGTAAAGAAACTGGCTTGTGACGCTTGGTGCTCTAACCCCTGGATTTCATGTACACAACGAGCTAATGATATCTTGCTGACCAGTTCAATGGGATGAACTCCTCTCACAACCCTTAGGGAACACCACGGCCTTCTTAAAAAAAAAAAAAAGAAAAAGAAAAAAAAAAAGGAAAAAAGAAAAGAACAGAAAAAGAAAAGAAAGGAAGAAAAAAAAAGAAAAACTGACAAGCAGATAGGAGGCTTTGTGTTTTACCAGGAAACTGCAAGGAAACTCTCCAGCACTTGTTAACTAAAATAATCAGGAAGCCAGGACCAAAGTATGATATGTTTTGTATCATTTAGGTGTGGATAATGAATCGCAAAAGGACAAGGATCAAATAGAAGTGGGAATACTAAAGAAAGCCAACCGGAGAAGAGTGGCATTTCAAGAGAGCAATGTGGCCTTTTTAATTTTTTATTCTGTGTTTGGTTCAATTTTGAAGTAACTCTCTGTTGAGTATTTTGAAAAAAAAATTTTTTTTTTTTTGTAGATGCACATTTTGGACTTCTGCAGATTCTGTTAGAGACGTGGTGATCCATAGCGCTCTGCTGGTGTGATTAGAATCTGATTTAGGAATAGACTCATTTAATCAATTAGCAAAAGGTCTGGCCACATGCAGTGCCTTCCTGTTAATTATGTGAATGCTGCGGCTGCAACACGGTTCGTGGAATTGAGTCTGTGCAGGATGCATTGGTGGCATTCATAATTGGGGAAAGTTTTTTGTATATAGTAATTGGTTGCTAGAAGTAAGAAGGCTCTAGGGTTTTCTTCAGGGTTTCACACATAAAGAGTTTTTGAAAAGACTTCATTATCTTTCTTGGTCAGTCCCAAGAAATGAAAACCAATTCTTTTATAAGACAGATGTAGGGGCAAGGAGGCAAATGTAGAAAAATCAGTGTTTTGGAAAGAAAACTAGTTTATTTCATATGAGAAGCTGGAAGGTGAGGGCTGATACTTTGTATACTGGATGATTTTATTTTTGAAGGGAGATGAGGGAAGAATTGATAGTTTTCCCAAAAGTTCTTCTACCTGGTCCATAAAATTCAATCACATTTAAGCAACTCGATGGAGCGCAGCTAAGAGACCTCGATTACAACTTGGCAAGTGGATATTCTAAGTTGAAAATTTGCTCACTGTGATAGATCAAAAGCCCTTGATAAAAATAACAGGGATCATTCAGATCTACGTTCTCTCTTTCTAAAACTTCCCTGGCTTTTACCTATCTTATCATTCAGACTCCTTTTTATTTACATGATGATCCTCATGCACGGGTAGTACAGCTTTGTCAAGTGACCTTCCCAAAGGCAGTACTTCCCACTGCTGGACTCAGAGCGAGCGAGTCTGGTTGTAAGGAGCAGATCTCATGGGAATTAATTAGTCAGAACACGAAAACACAGCTTACTCCCTGCAAGGCATTCTGGGCCAACGTTGCAGAATAACAGAGCCATTTCTGACCAAATAGAAGAAGGAAAAAAAAAAAAAAGGTCTTCCCCCCCCCCCCCCCCAAGAACAACAGATGTTATAACAGTCCAGAGAGGTACTAAAGTAAGTTTTATGCGGCAGAACAACAGGGCTGGAAAGAACTTAAATAATGATCCTCTGTAGAAATTAATCCTTTGGAGTTCTCATTTGATGTCTCACACCTGCAATATCTATTCAAATTTAATATTTATCCTCATTAATAGTCTTATATAATGTGCAGCAGTACTATTAGGAATTTGATTCACTATCATTCCCAAATGAAAGACACTATTCATGGGAAAAATTAAATAGAAGACCATTTAAAGCATGCGGTAGTATATAGAGATTTTCTTCCTAACTTAGAAGAACTCAAATATATTATGCTACTTTTTATTATTAAATTAAGATGGGTTGATACCACCATCATTATCATTAGAATATTTATCTGTGTTAAATAGCAGGAAAAACATTCAGAAAGAGATTGGAAATGACAAACTTAAAGAAAAACAACAATTTTCTCTGCATTCTTCCAGCGTTGTACTTAATAAACAGCTGTGTTTTTATCTGGTGCTAATGAGGATGTACATGGTATGTTTATGAGAAAATCAAAGGTGAGATGTTTAAGTCTGTTCTCTTCCTGTCATTAACACACATACATAAAGCCTTATAAATGAAAAAAAGTATTTGAAACTTGTCATTTCTATATCCAGTTTTAAAAAAGTAAAATTGTGTCGCCATTTGCTATTACTTTCACCCAAATTATCTCAATTTCCAAGGTGATTAGACATATACACGGAAAACAAGACAGCATTTTCAAAACTGACCACGTCAATTCCTGCCAATCCAAACGTTCCTTCTTGATTTTCAGAGATGTTAAACAGAGCCCAGGCACAACAGAGCCCTAACATTCAACTGAAGCTAAAAATTCTGCATCTATTAATGCCCCTTTCCCACAGATGCCAGGACATAGCTTCATATATACTGGATAATGGTAAGGATGCAGCTATGACACCATATTTGGAAATCGCAAATATGTGAACTGAAAGAGAGATATTTAAATGTACAATCAGAATTCTACTTTCCAAAGAACAATAGCTTTAACTAAACTTCTGGAGTAAAGAAATAAGAAGCAATGGACTGAGTATAGTATGTCTGTCCCTTTCCTGGGTGTCATAAATGAAAATCACCACAGATACTATCTTACTTGATTGAGGTTTTAGAGGTAAAAAGCCTCAGGACTTCTCCCCCCCACCCCCCCCCACCCCATCCTGAGGCTTTATTTAGTCAGGAATCTCATAATCACACCCACAAAAAAAGAAGACCAAGATCTGATACGTGGAGATCTTCCCCTCTGGCATGAGTTACTTTATATGATTAGAGGATAGTTAGAGTCTCATAGAAAGGAAATGATTTAACTACCATGGGCTCTTTTCTCAACACTGCTATGCAGAAGCAGCTTTGGATTCCAAATTAGACTAAGAAACTTCCAGAAGCTTTAGGTAAACTGGCAAAGGTTTTCACAAGAAAAGAAGAAGATGCTCTTTCCCTAGGTAGAGTGCACCAGAATAGTTACGGAGAGTGCAAATCTCTTTATAACGGGGACGGTGCTAATAAGAAAGCTGTAACCATTATAAATGGGGTTCTTTGCTTTGCTTCTTTCTTTCTTTCTTTCTTTCTTTCTTTCTTTCTTTCTCTCTCTCTTTTTAAGAAAATGCAGAGTGAAGGAAAAAGAGAAGAATAAAACCCTTAGTCTTTCTCCGACTTTTGTTTTCTTTCTTCTCTTGGTGATTTCTCTTCATTCACTTTTACTTTTTATTAATCTGACTAGATAAGGCATGTAACTATCACAGATCTAAACACGTTTTCATTCATCCAGTTTACAACCTGCTCTTCTGTTCTGACACGGATACCACTGTTTGCCATAAGCGTTTAATGAGTACACAGAATTACTGTCTACTAAATAACTAAATGTTTCACCCATTTCCGTCAATTTTATGACACAACTTGTCACTGTTCTTTTTGTTTTTGTTTTCCTTCAAACAAAAATAAGACATCAGCTAATTTTGCATACTTTGCTTCTCTCTCAATTCAGGTCATTTGAAAATACACATAGATTCTGGATGATACTGGAAACTAGTTACAGGATATTAGCAAGCATTATATAGTTCTCTTTTGAGATTTAATCATGAGGAATACACAGATTAAACAGATGCACAACGAAGTTATGTGCGCACTCAATGGCTAAAGCCAATAAAAGAGACAGTCTTGGTCTTGACACGGATTTAAAACTGCTGGCAAAAGAAAAAAAAAAGTCATCATATTTAATTGTTCTCTAGTCAATCATCACTGAATAGAAACTAAAATCCTGGGTGCCAGTGTGGCTCAGTTGGTTAGGTGTCCGAATCCTGCTCTTGGTTTAGGCTCAGTTCACGATCTCACGGTTCGTGAGATCGAACCCCATGGCAGGCTCTGTGTTGACAGTGCAGAGTCAGCTTGGGATTCTCTCTTTCTCCCCCCTCTCTCTGTGCCTCCTCTGCTGGCACTCTCTTGCTCTCTCAGAATAAATAAAAATAAGCAAATAAACTTAAAAAGAAAAGAAAATCCAAATTTCTTGGCTTGGCATAGAAAGTTTCCCATTATCTGGACATTAACCCTTCTTTTTACTCATTATTGGCCCCAAACACTTGTTTGTTTCATGCCTTCCTGCCTTTGTCTATGTTCTTGCTTTTTCCTGGAATTTACATTATCAACTTATTTGTGAAGTAAATTAATCCTCCAAATATTTTTCTGAAAATCATCTTCCAGAAGCCTTCCTTGGGCACTTGAGATAGTTAGATGTTTCATTTTCATACTTACCCTTAGCAGATAATTTCTGTTTAATGGCTGGCCAGCATCTGGTCCAGCTCCTTTTGATAACAGCTCTCTGTGTCTTCTTGGGTAATTCCTCCATTGGACATACATTTTGGGATATTAATGCCAAGTGGCAGAGATGTGGCCCAGACTAGACTGATAGGGCACTCTTTTCCTGGATCTAAATCTTGAACAAAGGAAGAAAAATACCAAAACCTGTTGGAGCTCATTCTTGCCTACCAAAGTTCCTAGACAAGACTGTACAATAGTTCCTACTATGAGACACCTCCCATCCTCAAAGTGCCCTGATGCCTATCCTTTTCTAAATCTGGTTCTCTGAGCTCCTAGTGATTCTGCAAAGCCCCATATATTCCCCATAAATTGTGCTTCTAAGTTAGCCAGAGATTGTTTCTAGTACTTATTTTCTTTGAAAGAAGAAATAAAAAATTCTTGTATATGCCTCTATCAGGAATCATCTTACTATATTATAGTCATATTTCTACATAGCTGGTTCCCTTAATTAGACTGAGTTGCTTGAGGGGAGAGACTAAATCAAAATCATTTGTGGGACTGGAGAGTCCCTTGCACAGTGACTGGCTCATGGCAGGGAATCAAAATGTGTTCACCGAATCAACGAAAGACTTAATGAGTGAATCATGATTAACACAAACTAATGAGGGCCATTATTAGAATTAAACTATAGGGAGGTATATAAACATTAAAGTGACTAAGAACTTTTAAGTCAGACATGAGTTCAAATCCAGGATTTGTACTTTTGTACTGAACGCTTAATGGAAGAACTAGATCAGCTTCACAGAGTTATAGAAATACACAACAACCAGGGGCACCTGGGTGGCTCAGTTGGTTAAGCAGCCAACTTTAGCTCGGGTCATGATCTCACAGCTCGTGAGTTCAAGTCCCGCGTCAGGCTCTGTGCCAACAGCTCGGAGCCTGGAGCCTGCTTCGGATCTGTGTTTCCCTCTCCCTCTACCCCTAACCCACTGACATTCTGTCTCTGTCTCTCTCAAAAGTAAATGAACATTAAAAAAATTTAAAAAGAAATATGAAACAACCAAACACCAAGCTAGTCCCTGGCACTAAAAATATTAATATTAATATTTAGGTTATGAATAAAATGACTTACTCTAAGTTAGAACTGTGAGCTTTTGCAATTTAGAACTGAGGGATCTCAAACAATAAATATTCAAAATGGTCTTAAAATTTCTTAAAAGTCATTATAAAACACTACAGTGCTAAAGAAAACTTCATTCTGTTTTAAAAGTGTGATCAAATTAAAATTTATCGACAGAACTTTTTGGGGTGAAGAATCTTCTAGAAGTTAATTTTTTGCATTATGGGCCAATATTCTTCCTCAACACTAGAGACATCAACCACACGGTTACTGTCCTGAATTAGACATGATAAGTGGAAGTCAAAAAGCCCCATAACAGAAGAGATGAACTGATTTAAAAGAAATCTCAGACATTTTAAGATATCCTCAAAGATCTTACTGCTTTCTTTGTCAACGAACAAGATAATCAAAATTAAAGTTTTTACAACACTAACCCTGGGTCCCCTGGAGAATACTCAGGTGAAATACGAGAGGGGTTTTAATACCTAGAAGCCCAGATGCATTATAGTAAGGTCAGCTGAGGAGCACAGCAAAGACTTGAGGCCATAATGACCCCATATGGAGCCAAAGAGCAGCGACGGTAATAAACTTCCCCACGATGATTTCTTTGCTCCTTGCAGTACTAATGCAGACTGACAGTCACAGATCTTTCTTTCAAAGGAATTTTTTACTTGAAGAATCATGATTTTTTGCCAACAATGATTAACGTCTACAAATTCAAAGAAAGCACTGGTCCAACCTAAGGGAGCGGTATGCAGCGTGTGTGGGGTGTGTGTGTTTAATATTTTAATGTAACTGATAGAAAGTCTGTACTCCATGACTTGTGCACAAAGATATTTCCTTTTTTTTTTTTTTCTTGGAATGGAATACTCACTGAAGAGAAACTGGCATTAGCTTCCATGGTAATAAGATGACTCTAAATGAGGCATCTGAGGACAGAAACATTAGAAATTGGGGACAGCTGCGGACAGCAGATTTGGGACACTGGTATCATGTATGTAACAAATCTTTATTAATAAGTACATTAAATCCCATATTTTTCATTTATAACTGCTGCATAATTTCCTGTTAACACTTCATGTAAATTCCAGATAAGGTAATAATTTTTTTTTTCAGAATTCTATTTCTGTTTCATTATATGTTCTATACTCTGCCCCACAGGTCAGTTGCATGATTGAAGTATTATGCCTCATTAAAATTCCACTAGTTAAAACATGGAGACGGAATTTTGGTAATTCTTTGCTCCATTACTAGAATTAACCATTCCAATACATTCCTGGGCTCCCTGAACCTCATCATTTATGTATACATATACACTTACATCTACACCATTAACAAGTTCTTAAATACACACACACAGAAGAAGCATATGTAACACAGATATATGCTGGTCAAGGGGTCTCGATGTCCTCAACAGAAAGCTCTTATCTTCCTTTTGCTCCAGTGGCTGAAAATCCTTGCCCCACCACCTCACAGTTCAGCATTTCTAGCTAGCAGCTGCTATCAGAAACCTAAATAACAAAAATATGCAAACTTGCACACTAATTCCCTTTGGAGATAGATCTTGGCTGCAGCCCTGTCATAAATCAGAGAATTTCGATATGAAATGAGGCAAGCAGCTCTAATCATTTCTGCATTTCAAATTGGATCACTGGCTCAATCACTGGGCTTTTTTAAACTGCTTGCCTAAGAGCAAATGTGAGGCGGGAGATAATTCTGAAGACATCTCTTCTTTTGTGGCCGTAGAACTCTTTTAACTATTTCAAGACTGAAGGCCACATTTCAGTGATAATAGCACAAATCTGCTGGGAGAGATATGGATCCTTCAAGACATCTTCCTCCTCTTTCAACTCACAGAATTCCATCAATATCTGCATATATTATATATATTAATATATGTGTGTGCATATGGGTTTTGTATGTCTAAAAAAGAAAGTGAGAAAAAAAAAAGAAGAGAAACATCTGACATGGATCCACAGTCTATTTCTCCTTAGAATTTCCTGTTTTTGACACAAGGCAAGTTTCAATTGCACTGTGAGATAGTTAACATTTTTAAACTGGGAAAATGTATTTCAAATCAAATGAAATTGTACCAAAATGTGGAAGACTTTGGCATTTTAAGGATGGCCTGCCGTCCTGCCCACCCTTCAGTAGCCAAATGAGAAATAGGAAAGTCCTTTCACCTTCCTGGATGGTTTTTGAATTCTTATTATGATTGCATCATTATATTTTCACATCTCAGACAACCCTTTAAAAACAATGTATCAAGAAAGGGAAAAAAAAAAAGGAGAAGGAAAAAAAGCCTTCAAGGCAATTACTGAGAGTAAAGAATCCTCTTGACCTTTTGATATTTTTGCTTTGAGTCTCCCTTATTTCTTATCCAAATGATACTAACGGCTTGTTGCAGGTTTCCTGTGCGCATTACTGTGCTTTGAAATGAATTTAACTGTTTTTCAGAAGGCTTGGTAATGCCTTGTAAGCCTAATAGTGATCTGATGAAATTTTAAAGCTAAGCTCCTTGTGTTTTGAGAACAGAATAAAAATGTTTATCAAATTTTTCTTTTACACAGTTAACAAACAAGACAACTCTGCTTTATCTGGTGTTTTATTTTTCCGTTGTCTTTTCACCTTTAAATGGCTGACATTGTATTTTACTTCTGGGGACTCATGACGCAAAATTTGCCATTTTCTTGTTATTAAGTTTTTGGAAATTGGGAGACGATTGATGTCATGCTGATACAGGTGTTAGAGGACTTATTAATACTACTTATTTTCTTACTATGGCAACCTAATAAATGATAGTATTACTGGGTATTCTATGTACAGCTTTAAAAACTGCATTTCTCATCAGCAACATGAATATGCTTGCATTTGTCCCGCACACTTTCAGACTGATTAAGATAACCCAATGTCTATAGCTTATCAAATCATATAAAAATCAAAAGCCTTTACATGAAATTTTTGTAATGTGAAATTTTAGCATTTATTTTATTTTTCTCGCATATAAGTTTAAAACTGTATTAAAGACTCAGGAAAAGAACATTTTCCCACTATGTTAATTAAAAGCTACCTTTACAGTACTATCTTTGTTAGTTCCAAGTGTTATATTTTTAAAAAAATACTAAATCCTATCTTTAATAAACAAATTTTGTGACTTAAAAAACACTACTATGAATAAAAATGCTGAACGGATCCAACTTATTATAAAGCAAAACCACTTATTAACATTTAGGGGTCACTTGGTTTTGGTCATTGTCGCTTTTTTTGGTTGTTTTCCAAATAATTCAAGGAGAACTCCACAAGGTTCTGAGAAGTTCCAAACATTTAAACTCATAAATATGTAAAGTTTATTGTTTACAACCCAGTTTGTGGCCTCCACAGAGAAGAAAAACATCAGAATCAGCCCACTGATTCATAACCTATATTTACCTTTTTCTTTATCTGAGAACATTAAGCTAAGGCTCCAAGCTTCAGTAGGGAGTTAAGTCTGAAAACTGAAGCTATTTTAAGAGAACGGGGGTGGTTGTTACCCCACTAACTTATCTACCCATAACTGATAAATACTTATAATAACCTTGCATTATCCCACTAATCCCCCCTATTTTTATTTTCCTGGATAAGTTCCAAACTACCAATACTACGGCAGAACTACACTCTTTCAAGTCTGATATGCTTATTCCTAAAGTGCACCATGTGTCTTGTGCGGTGATTGAGTGGGTGTTGGTAAAAAGTTAGCTGCACTTCCACTGACTTTCTGTGTGTGTGCACATGTATATACATATACACATGCTTTTTTCTTATATTGTTACGGGAATTTCTTCGAGATACTGTGCCAAGTGTAAAAGCTGTCTGCATCCATTACAGAGAACTCTTTTAAGTTTTGGATACAAATTTCTCTCCTCTTCAAATTTATTCTCTAAGTCAAACACACCTCTGGCTATATCTATGGTTCCCCCAAAGCACCTCTCATGACTTGAATTAACCCAATGCTCACAAGGAAATACACAAAACGTTTTTAGTCTATGTGTGGCTCAAAAAGAGGCATTTAAAATAAGTAATAAAATTGTAGTACAGACACAAGTTGTATGCTATATGGCACTTATACACTGTGGCCATGAATATTATGATTATTATCCTGCACAGATCACGTCTCTGCAATGGAAGAAAGAACAATACTTGATATGGGAGGAACACATTAAAGGGAATTTCTCAGACACATCACAGTGACATCACTGGAAGTCGAATTAAAACGTAGCTTTTCAGAGACAAAAGATACCTGGTCACTAACTGGTAGGAGTGGAGCACACGACAAGAGTACATGTTGAGGCATCAGGCTAGCTCAAGAGAAAGCCAAGGCAAAATAATAAACGTGAACGGAAGAGAGGCACTCAGCAGCTAATTCAAAAAGGAAAGGGAAAGAGAGCAAAGTTGTAAACAAAATGAACGGGAAGATGAGTTAAAGGGAGAGTGCCAAGAACAGGAAAAATATGAATGGCAGAGGGGAAAAAGTAGGAAAAGGAAGAATAACGAAGTAATATGATTGTGAAGTGAAGACACAAAACTAAGCTAGAGGTAAGAGATACGAGGTCAAACACAGGAGATTCAGACAACAAAAAAGTACTAGTTACATTCATCTAAATATATCACAAATCCCTCAAACATTCTGCCTACAATAAATTCAAATTTCTATATTAAACAAATCCCTAGCTTTTCATAACTTTAGGTTTTTGTGAGCTTTGTTGGTTGGCAAAGTAGCTAAAATTGTTAGTGAAAGTTATTTTTTTCTGATTATATATAAAATACCGCCATATGGCTGGTAGGTATACTGCCACAATAATCTCTTTGTTGAGGCTTAAGACAACTATTGCCACATGCATTTAACAAAGTCTGGATGACATGACAAAATCTGGGATTGCCATTTTCCATACACTGCTTCCGTCCTTCAAATCACGATGAAATGACATTTCATTGCAACTTAATGGCACACACACAAAAAACCCTTATATAAATATTGACTGTAAAATATCAAGTGGGGCTGAATAACAGGACTAGAGGCAGTCCACGGAGTTTGGATCTAAGATCTAGTAGGTCTGCATATACCCCTTCACTGAGCTTTTACTTTTTAAGTGAAAAAGCTCCAGGTTAACTGCTTTATAATACGTTTTGAGCTACTAAAGGTTTTTGAAACAGAAATGGGATTAGGAGTCCTTAAATCCCATTCAACTGTGTACACTATGGATCAGGTATTTCTCCTGAATTCCATCTGTGGCCATGGTCTCAACAGGTCAATGAGGAGAGAGCCCCCAAGCCTACCCATCATCAGCTGTCACCTAAACTTGCCCCCTGACTGGCCTGACATACATCCTTACTCTAAGAATTTAGTAAAGGACTATCTTAAATGGCATCCTGCCTGTGAGGAGGCAGTGTGGTTAATCTTTGACAAAAGAGCATTCACATGTCAACAAAACAAATGCCTAATGGAAGGCCCTACTGCAAAAGAATAAAGTAGGCCATTCAAGCTGCCAATAAAAAAGAAATTTAGAAAAGATTGAAAGTTTGATTCCAGCATCATCATTTCCACTGAGATTGAAGTCCGACCCAACATCCAGTGCTCCTTCAGCAGCCTTAAACTGAAGTTACACCAGGTCCCAAAGGGTCGACAGGAAGAGTCTCATGTAATGACATGATTTCAACTCAGAGGACGGGAGAAAGGAAATCAAAACACTCTCTCTTAAATTGACTTTTTTTAATGTAAAACATGCTTTCAAAGTTATTGTGGAAAAGATTACAGATGGAAGAGAAATACTTTCTTATCTTCCAGTCTACTTTCCCTAGATTTGCCATAGGAATCCTTTCTTTTCCATACAAAGGGAATATTCTTGAGTAGTCCTAGATTTTGACACACCAGAAACTGAGTTGCCTATTTCAACAGAATTCATGTCTCTACCCTATGGATGTAAGCAGATTAATCCTTAGATCAAATATTACCTAATGCATTTTAATCCAATTCCTCTCTTGCTTATATAGGTTATAAAATAGGTTTATTTTTTCAAATCCAGCCCATAATTTAGTTTCCTCCAAATGTATATATTCGCACCAAATGTAACAGCCTAATAGCCAGTAAAACAAAGAAAAATCAATCATTTGTGCTAAAAAACAAACAAACAAAAACAAAAACAGGAACCTAACCAAACAAAAACAAACTGCATAAATTTTCTTAACCTTTCCTATGGTGGTAGGAAATAATCCATACTGCTAATCTCTTAAAAGATTCTATTCCACTGGTCTCAGATGGAGATGATTTTGTCCTCCCACCCAGGAAACACATGACAATGCCTAGAGAAATTACTGAGTGTCACAAACAGGGGGTGCGCTCCTGGAATCTAGTAAAGATTGGGTTGCTACAAAACATCCTAAAGTGCACAAGACAGGCCTCTACCAAAGAATTATCTGGCCCAAGATTCCAATCGTGCCAAGGTTGAAAAATACCCGTTAATCTGTACTACTAAATGATACTTCCTGGTTTCCAATTTATAACACTGTTTGGGCACCTGGTTGGCTCAGTTGGTTAAGCATCTGACTTCGGCTCAAGTCAGGATCTCATGGTTTGCGGGTTTGAGCCCTACATCGGGCTCTGTGCTGACAGCTCGGAGCCTGGAGTCAGCTTTGGATTCTGTGTCTCCCTTTCTCTCTGCCCCTCCCCTTTTCATGCTCTGTCTTTCTGCCTCTCTCTCTCTCAAAAATAAACATTAAAAAAACACCAAAATTTATAACACTGTAGAACAGTTCCCAATGTTATTTGCGCTTTATAGAAATGTTCCATATGGAAACCTGAAAAGAGACCTGTCGGCAATTTCTTTCTGGATTACACTGACTGTACCTGCTAGTACTCTTACAAAGTAAGGGGCAGTCAGTATTTTTATTATACATAATTTTTTCTTGGTTTTATCACACAATATAAAAAAGCATTTGGCATGCATTTTGACTATTCTTATGTTGAACTTAATATAGTAAAAAGCCCACAGTCCCAAATTTGCACTAAAGGAGTTCTTTTGCTTATAGCTAGAGCAATCCTTCATTTCAGTGCTGTAAGGTGCCAACCTCACTTTTACTCCATGTGTGCCATTCATCTTCAAGAGTGTTAAGCCCGAAGGTTTCACCTTTGTACACAATCCTCAAAATAACTATCTGTTCCAGTTAAGCCTTTAAATTAGATTGTAAACTCCCTGAGGCCAAGGATATTCCTTCCCCTTATTTTCTACATATACTAATACATATGTATTATATATATATATATATGGCCTAAAAAACAAACACTTTAGGTAATAAGGTCAAAGAATTTCAAATATGCTTTGATATTGGATTAGTTGTTATAAATAGATCCCAGAAACTTCCAGAGAAGCCTCTAATGTTCTAATGCACAACAACTCAGTTGCATGTATTTCTCTAAAAACCGAGAAGTGGTAGGGGAAAAAAAAAGTTGGTGGAGGATTCTTTCTAGTGCTAATCTGCTTTGACAACGTTTATAAGAAGTATTATTGGATAGGCAAAACTGTATGGAAATCATCTGCAGTAGAGTTTCAAGTGAACTGGGCTGATGATTTAGTATGTCACCGAAATATTTTCCGGTGACTGAAATATTTTTCAACTGACTGAAGAGTTATTTCATCTTGATGGACAACCCAGCGGTTCTTGAAGATGACCATGTTCTCTTTTGCTCATGGACCTTTATTATGTTCCACTTTTGCCATATCCAACACACACTTAGGTGCGCACACACACACACACACACACACACACACAGCCAAACCCCTTCCAAGTCCCAAGTACTCTTAAACTAATTTATTCCTATTCAATCTACCAGTCTCCGCTTAGATATCACTTCAATTTTTTATTCCCAAATATATGTTAGATATTCTTCTAACATACAGCATTTCCTCTCCTCTTTTATCATTTATTTATTTATTTTAAATTTTTTGAGTTTATTTATTTCAAGAGAGAGCGAGCAAGCAAGCACAAGTTGGGGGCGGGGGGAGTAGGGTGTGGTGCAGAGAGAAGGACAGAATCCCAACCAGGCTCCACATCAGCAGCACAGAGCCCGATGAGGGGCTCGAACCCATGAACCGTGAGATCATGATCGTGATCTGTGCAGAGGTCAACAGTCAGATGCTTGGACAACTGTGCTACCCAGGCACCCCACTGCTTTTCCTCTTTTAGCATTTACAATATTTTTGCTAATAACCTATTATATGGCAGTTGCCCACATATTTGTCCACATTTTCCATTAAAATATAATCTCCAGGATAACAAAATCAATGTCTATTTCAAGTACACTGAGATATCTTCAGAGCCTAGGACTATGCCTGGTACCTCTTCACTAATAATAAGTGTCTGCTAAATTACTGAACAGATGAATGAAATAAAATATATAAACAGTCACTTTTTATGTATCTATTCCTATTCAGAGCACATATAGGATTTGACTCAGACCAGACAGTTACATATTCAAAACAAACAATAAATCAAGGTTGAAGTGATTTGGGGACCCGGACCTTTAGAGAAAAAGCCAGAAGGCACTGGGCGCGGATACAAATGGAGGGGGTGGGGAATGAAACCACAAACTTCAGTAAAAATTTATATCCCACTATTCACCAGCTGTTCTGTGCTTTCTTCTTTAAGAAACCTTGTATTCTCATTGTATGCCTACTATGGAAATCCCCACCCCTGCCCAGCAAAAAACAGGAACACTAAAGGAACACTAGATTATCTTAAAAACTTTTCTATGTAGATCAGAGAGCACAGTGACAACTTTTAAAAAGCTGATAATTTGTAAGTATTATAGTGTACAGCATTGCCTTGTCTGGATTAAGTCCCAATGCTTCCCCCCATCCCAAGCTACCCATGGTATTATTTATTTCATCATACTTCTCCTTCCCCCAAACAGTCATTTGCTTTAAGTCAAAATTGGTCAGCAGAAAGAGCACAGCCCCCATTTTGTAGTTTTTATAGTCACACGCCTGCCCCTATCATAACCAATGTCCTACCTTTAAAGATAGAAACACAGAGTTATGAACAACAGTTCTACTATCTAATATGGTGCTTGCATTTAACTGATCACCAGCTCTAGTGGCAAGATGCAGACCACTGTCAGATACCTAGTATTTTTCAAGACATTGTCCAGACTAGTTTCCCTGGTGCTTTATCGGAGGGTTTTATCAGGCCTCTGCATGATAAGGGTTGCTACTATTTGCCAAGTTGGAATTTTTGTAAAATTCCTTAATTTTCTGTTGTTAATCCATCAAACACAAACACATGAAAACTTATCTTATTCTACAAGAAGACATGATTGTTGGCGAACTCCAAGGAGATAGAGGGTTGGGAGCGATGGGTTGTCTATTTACTTAACTCTATCCAAACCAGGCTACTCTGTGTTTGACACCAGAGGAGAGAGCAATCTATGCCCAGTACTAAACTCCCCATTTCATTTCTCTCTGCAGATTCAGATCCGGACTTATTAGGAAGAAGGAATTTACTTTTTTTTTTTTTCTTGTTAGAACAGACATCATAAGATACACTCTGTTGGTGATGATACAGAGGCATAATTTTAAACCATTTAGAAAAAAAATAAAGGAAAAAATTGTAAAAGAGAGTAACTCTGTATTTCCAAAAGTAACCTTAAAAGCATTTAGAGTACCCCCTATAATTATTTTAGTTCAGAATATACTCCTAAGCAGTAGTATAATATAGAATTTCTCAATATTTAAAAATAATATTTTTCATTTGCAAAATTATTTTTTCAGATGCCAAATGAGGCTAAAATATAATTCAGGCTCATGCAAAAAAAAAAAAAAAAACACTAAACAAAAAAAGGGGGTGGGAATATGATAAAAATATATTTTACTTCACGAGGAATTTTAGAAATCAAGCAGCAAAGAAATTGTTTAACCTGCCAACTTCTTAGAAACTTTGTAGATCTTGCAAGTAATTTTTTCTTACAAGGTTTATGAATACAGTAGTCTGTAAGAGGTCCATTCCATGATGTCTCCACTAAAATGGATGGAAAACGAGCAATGAACTGGTAGATTGTGCTGGTTCAGAGTCCTGAGCCCTTAAGTCCATTTCACAGGAATACTCCCTTCTCATTTACTTCAGCACCTTTTCTCCAAAGCATCACTTCCACCCATATGTTTATTCTCCAACCCTCTGGGAAGTCACCTTTCATCAAAAGAAGTGTGTTAATCTTCCGCAGTATGACTGCCATTGGCAACTCCTGCCCTCTTTATGCTGCTCCCGTCAGAGTATTCAAAAAAAAAAAAAAACAAAAAAAAAAGCTTTTAGGACTCACAACAATACAAAAAGGGAAAAAAAAATCCCTTACCTGTCTTGGCAGATGGAAGAGTGCAGTCTCAAAACCCAGTTACACAGACTTCAGTAATCATAAAATGCATGAGCCTAAGAAAGACATCCTCTAATTTATTTCTTAGAAACATACTGTAAACTTGTTGCCTATTTTTCCCTTTAAAGACTAAATTAAAAAAAATACTTATTTCCCCTTTTCAACACTTACTGGGCAACAACCTTCTCCCAAATATTATAAAGATATAATACTTGGTGTTGTTTTATCATAAATGGGTATATAGTCAGATAATATTTAATCCATAAATAACCAAATCATACATATAACTAAATATATAACCAAAGAATAAGCAAATCTCATGAAGTTGGAGAAGTGATAAACATGGATATTCTATTGCAAGTTTCATTAATTTCAAAAAATTATGAATAAATTCCCAGCAGGGATTACAATACCCAGGAAGGATTAAAGAGCTTTGGCTTTATTAGAATCAAAGGTGTTACATGGCTGATTTCTCACTTTACCTTTCCTATCTATAGTTTCATTCAGCACAAATTTGAAGGAAACCATCCAGATTTCTGGACGTGTATGCCTAAAAGAATTCGTGATGACAAATCTACCAGATGTTGCTACCCAGTAGAAGGAACACCAGCCACACCATTTGCTCTTCCAGGCAGATAGACACTCACATTAAAAAGTGAAATCTGAAGGCGCCTGAGTGGCTCAGTTGGTAAAGCATCCAACTTCGGCTCAGGTCATGATCTCACAGTTTGTGAGTTTGAGCTCCGCATTGGGCTCTGTGCTGACAGCTCAGAGCCTGGAGCCTGCTTTGGATTCTATGTCTCCCTCTCTCTCTGTCCCTCCCCCACTCATGCTCTCTCTCTCTCTCTCTCTCTCTCTCTCTCTGTCTGTCTCTCTCTCTCCTTCAAAAATAAATAAACATTAAGAAATAAATAAAAATTTAAAAAATCGAAATCCATTGCTGCCAAACACCTCGTTTTGGTATATTCAGCGCATGTTGTTTCTCAGCCTTGGCACTGTGACATCTTGACCCAGATTATTCTTCGTGGTGGGAAGCTACCCAGTGTTTTGCAGGAGGTTTGGCAATAGCTCTGGCTTCAACCAGCTAGAAGGTGGTAGCAACTCTTTCTCCCTCCTCTGACCCCCATTCTCAGGCTATGATGACCAAAAATGTCTCTGGGCATTACCAAATGTCCCTTAGGAGCAAAACTGTCAGTGGTTGAGAACCACCAAATTCACTGTGTTACATTAATGAAGAGTTATGAAGATAGTCTTTCATTCTTTCTAACTCATTTTTCCGCTCTGAATCAGTTCTAAATAATTTTTTAAGTTTATGTATTTATTTTGAGGTGGGGGGAGGTGCGGGTAGGGGTGTGGAGAGCAGAGCGAGAGGGAGAGTCCCAAGCAGGTTCCATACCATCAGTGCGGAGCCTGACTCGGGATTTGAACTCACAAACAGTGACATCATGACCGAGCCTAAACCAAGAGTCCGATGCTTAACCAACTGAGCCACCCAGGTGCCCCTGAGCTAAATCAGTTTTAAAATATCAAATATTTTCATCAAGGTAGGATACCTACCTGAAAGCTAATATACCCAAGTGGGTTATCAGTAAAATTATGGTCTCCCCAAGGCCTCATTCTGTGCTTTCGAGTACAAAGTACTGGAAAGAATCCTTGACAAGATGAAGCTATACAATCTCATCCAACAAATGATCTTACTTCAAAATTCACACTAACTTTACTATTAGGCAAAAAACAGGCACATTTTCAAATATTGATTCCAACTAATGTCTGATCCTAACAGGCATGATCTTATCAAGGCCCCACTATAATAGAAGGAGTGTCAGGGTTAAACAGAATAGGCCAGGATAAGATCACAATCTACCTCACAATGATGTGATGGTATCGCAGAATGGGGGTAGTATTCTAAGTAATTATCATTAATAGATCCTGGCACAGGAAAGAGCAGGCCTCACTAGGTTTAAACAAATTTGAATGAGATAAAACAAGGTTGTTGAGAATCATACTTTAAGGTACCAGGTGTTCTTGAAGTCATTTTTTAGAGTTTAAAATACTAGATTCTAAGTGGACAGGGAGGTGTAGAATGATTTTAGTACCACGAACATGTAAGGGGGGGGGGAATGTCCCTTTATTATTGATGTGGGTGCATTTATTCGTTTTTCTTACGTTCTGATCTAATTAGAGTATTTGTAAACAGGTTAGTTCTAGCTGCTGAATGAGGTTAAATGCATTTGCTGTTTGCAGTCTGCCAGACATCAATCTAATAATTAATCTCCATCACAACCATTAGAACAGTTTTGTTTATATATATTCTTTAAGTCCTTGGCCCAGCTTTAGGATATTCTTTCAACACTATGTAAGGCTTCTTAATGCCTTAATGAAATGGTTCAAAGTAGCTTTTTCAACTTAAAAGTAAGATCATTGTACTGCACTGATTCATTCATTCTTTGACCTCTATGCCCTAGTATACAAAAACTCGTGATTGTCACTTCATTATTTACTTCTCAAAGCCATAAGGAATACATGCAATCTGAAAAAAAAAAAATGAATCAGGATACCTAAATCAGGATGCCTTTTTCAACTAATTAATGACAACTTAATAGACAAAATGGCATCCAGTAGAAGATTTTTATCTTTTGGAAGGTCTGTTGTATAAATCCATTGCTACTTACTGAGGTTTTTATGCTTATTACATTGAGCTAAATAAATATTTGCATGAAAAAAAGTGATCATTAGTCCAAATAATTAAAAGAACACAAATGATTTTGCTAGAAACTTGCGTTTAAACTCTAAATAGGTCACTACTCCCTCTCCCTTTATAAAATAGAGATAACAAGTCCTTTTCTTACCACCATGACACAACATTTATAAAGTTAAGCAAATATAAGGATATTAATTAGTAAATGTGATCAAAAATGTTTCAGTGATTGTTTTCATATGCATTGAAAGCATAATTATGATTATTACTAGCACTATTATTTTTCTTATTTATACTCTGTCCAGACTTTTCTGGGAGGGGGAAAAGCCAAACTATATCTTACTCTGTGTTTCTTTTCTCAAATGGGTGATTAATTACAGGTGCTGAAATCTTTTGGCTAATCATCCAGGATGAATGCATTGCTTAAATCAGCAGGACATAGAGAACTCTAAACGCTACTAGTTGTTAACACAGTAAAGCAAAACAGAACATTCTACACTTTGTATCTTGTCTAAAAATAATGCAGTCATTGACCTTAACCTTATCAAACTGGTCCCATCATCAAGGTCAAATACAACAGTAAATAACTTCAGTTGAACATGAGCATACCATAAGTATTTGTGATACACTGTATCTATAGTTGCATTTTTCTACATAAAATGTGCTCACAAAAATTAATTTTTTAAGTAAATAAATTTAATTTTGAAATGGATTAGTGAGATCTGGTGAAAACTTAATATACAAAGGGTATCTATCCACTCTTTAGTCTTCTGAGAGCCTCCATTTCCACCTCAACACCATAATATACAATACACATGGACAAATTCCAAATATGTATCTAGAGAGACCAAAAACAGTAGTTGTTATCAGCATATACTCTCATATGATGGAGAGATTCTCTCCTTTACTTTGACCAAAGGAAAGAGGACATATGGGAGGCAATTCAGAAAATTTTTAGACCCTAATTATTTAGGAGGGACATCACTGATGGGTAATGGATGAATATTGAGGCTGTCTACTAAATCCAGAGAACCATTTGACATCTGTGTAGCACCAGATGAAGAGATAGCAAAAGCACAGGTGTGGTGCTGGTTTTCCAGACTTGGAACACTTCACAAGAGTTAGCCATTGGCTTGGTTCACAGAGTGGCAGGAATGTTAAGCAGGCACAGCTATATTTGAATCTCTCTTAGCAACTACCACGATGCATCCTGCTAATTCACTTTCCAGTTTCCATTTTGCAGTAACAGATTAAACAAAGAAAGGAAACTACTATCTGGAAAAAAAATCATCAGTTTGTTGAAAAACATATGGAAATACTGGTTTTTGTTTCTTCACGCACTAAAGGGATTTATGCGAAGAGAGAGCAAATGCCACAGAGCGAAAGTAGGGGCTGACTCTGTTGCCAACAGGCTCATCACTATTTTTCATCTTTGTAACATATACCCACAATATGCTCTTTTTCTTCAGCCTGCTAATCAGGGCAGTGGTACCTGATAGTGGATGATTGACTAAAGAAATCAAGATTGAACTTATTCCCTGAGGCACACAGTACCCCAGATCAAAGAGTGCACATGTGGCATCCTGAAAATGCAATCCCACTGCTCTCGCCTCTCAACTCCCTGACACAGGAACCAAAGACAAAACAGTGGTACTGTCTCTCTTTAAAGAGGGAGCAAAGAATTAGAGGAAGAATTTAGAGATCTGGACTGACTCCATTAAATAAATTCTTTTTAAAAAGCTCACGGCTAGTTTTTACTTTCTAACCCAATTTTCCATATTCTAATCTCAATGACAAATTAAGAATAGCCATGTTGGATGCTAAATGCTTAAACCCAGGATGATCTCTGTGCACATGAATGGATAGAATTTCATCTGGAAACATGGCTGTATTAAAAATGCAATGCAGTTTATTTCAAGAATCGGACAGAAATACTGGTGTTAATACTGGTGGGGTTTTTTTCGTTTTTTTTTTTTTTTTTTTTTTTTTTAATCTGCAGCACCTTTAATTACATTGTCATTTAAAAAAAACACTTCTTTTCTTTAGCTATTTCAGAAGTCATTCTATTTCATTGAGTGCATGGTTAATAGACAATATTCTAAAGAAGGCTCACCTACCATTTCATACATAAGAGCACACAGAATAATAACAAACTTCATCCTGATTTAGGATCAGATTTTTAATGGCATAAAGAGCATTATAAATATCAATGGAAACTATAAAAATGTAATTAATGCCTGTGGAGTTATGAAGTTACCTCTCTTTTATCAGTTTTCTAGTATATTCAGTTGTATTCAATATGCAGCATTCTCAAAGCATTATAAGGAAACTCAAGCTCCAACTTAAGGAACTATAGTGAGCATTTAATCATTTCACAGTGGAATCTGCTTCATTTCCACACATCCCAATGATATGAAAGCACTTCACCATTACCAATACAGTATTAATAGTAATATCCATGTGCAGTGCTGATAAGACCTAATTCTTTTACCACATTCGGTTCGCTAGTTAAAAAAAATAATTATATTATTTCACAATTGGTCAGCATGGATCATGTAGATTTTGAGATGAGTCACATCTGCAAAATGGAAGCAAGTTACTGAGAAACTGTTTCTTTTAATGTTTATTTTTTGAGAGACAAAGAGAGATAGAGAGAGCAAGAGAGAAAGCAGGGGAGGGGCAGACAGAGAGGGAGACAGAGAATTTGAAGCAGCCGCCAGGCTGTCAGTGCAAAGCCAGACACGGGGCCTGGAACTCAGGAACTGGGAGATCCTGACCTGAGCCGAGTGGGACACTCAACTGTCTGAGCCACCTAGACACCCTATTACTGAGAAACTTTTAAGTGCTGTATACATCATGAATATTTTGTATTAGTTGATGGTAAAAAACCATTCAACTCACGTTATAATGCATTTCAGCAGCAACTGGAGTCAAACAATACAGTATAAGGTAAGTTAAAGTTAGATTATAGTAATTGATCAACTAAAATGGACTGCACTTCTTGTTTCTACTGATTTCCCTTCTTTTCAATGTTGAGGTAACTACATACACACTAGCAAAAGATAATAAACTATCAAGAAGTTTGCTGCTAAGACAGTAGGCTCCCCAGTTCCTTTGGATGCTGTCAAACCAACTGAACTGAGATGACTTGCTTCTCTTTTCAAGCCTTCAGTGGTTATGGAAGTATAAAAATAATCATCAAAAGACTGAGTACCCTGGGGGCGCCTGGGTGGCTCAGTCGGTTGAGCATCTGACTTAGGCTCAGGTCATGATCTCATCAGTTGATGCGTTCGAGCCCTGCGTCCGGCTCTGTGCTGACAGTTCAGAGCCTGGAGCCTGCTTCAGATTCTATGTCTCTCTCTCTCTCTCTCTCTCTCTCTCTCTCTCTGCCCCTCCCCTGCTCATGCTCTGTCTCTGTCTCAAAAATAAATGCATTTAAAAATAATTTAAAAAAAAGAAAAGACTGAGTACCCTTTTGTCCTCTACAATGTGAGTGGCACGCAAGGTTTGCAATAAACATTAGCAACACTTTATAATAATAATATTCCTCCCAAATCATTTTATTTCTTAAGACTAGTGATAAATACTAAAATTAAAGATACAGTTCCCATCCCAATTAAACTGTTTACATCTTGTATCATCACAAAATATTTAGTATACTATTGCAATGAAGGTTATAGACAGTTCTCAATAATTCAGGCTCATGGAGAATAGAGAATAAGGAGAAATGAAAACTGACAGAAAATCAAATAATATGAGAGAACTCTGAGTTTTATTGCTTGCATATTTTTTACATTTCTCACATTTTCTTCTTCTTTTCTTACCATATTTGTCACTAAGACGAATGGGTCTCCCTATAATGCTCTAGTTGGCCAAGAATTATAAACATCTTTTACATCCTGCAGATTTATACACCTAAATACTCTACACTTGTTCTAAGTTACCTATTAGAGTACTTAAAATATCCTTATGATAATCTGGCAATTGTGTGTTTTGCTATAAGATAAAATAATAAAATTATGAGAAATAATGAAATTACAGAAACATTATCAATATTTATGATGTTGCCTAATCTATGACAAGAAAAACATTGGGTAATTTCGTGTAACTCATTCCACAAGAAGGGGGCCCTTCACTTCATGAGATTGTTTTATTTAGGAAAGTTAGGAGTATAAACAAAATAAAATTAAAATAGTAATCTTACTTGTTGGCAAAAATCAACCATTTATTGTGTGTGTGTGTGACTCTATATACGTGTGTGTATGTGTCTGTGTGCCTATGAATATGGCTTTTTGTGCGTTATGTTTGTTCAAAGCAATACATAAATTCATAAATATTATAAATGAATAGAATTCAGTTATATTTAAATACTCATCCAAGAAGTAATTCCATTTGAGAAGAATTCAGATATCTGTGTCCTCACTGATTAGCAGGGTTCCTGACTTATATTACATGCAATATTAGTCAAGTTTTCCTTCCAGATGTCTAGCACAATGTACCTAACAGAGGTTAGGTTAGCCATTCAATTGTTTGTAAGCAACAGCAGGGGAAGACCATGGAAATAGTTATGAAGTAACATTCTACTACCCTCTCATTTGTTTGTAAGAAGGATTAAAATACATACACACACAACTTGGAAAGCACACAATTTGATTAGTTAGTGTGACAATAAAATGGGTCCATCCCCTCTATCTTGTCCTGTACGTAACCAATGGCCAGAGGTTTAGATTGCACCCTTTCTAGCAAGTTTACTGAATGATTAACGCCAAATAAAAATAAATGACCATATAAGAAAATCTGATTGCTCTTCACGAATGCAAACAATGAGTATTATTATCCAAATAAATCTATCCTTCCAGCGCTTTTTTAGGAAGAAAAAGTTGTGCTTTGAAATGACACTGGTAAATATGTCACTCTCCTTCTGGTTTATCTTTACATGCAGACATTCTTTTAAACAAAAGTTAAGAGTCTGAGTTCAACTCACCAAAACAAAGAGATTAAAGTTGAAGAGGGAGTCTCCCTCTATCAGCCAGGCTTCAGCTGAGGGGGCACAGTTCACCTCTAGGCAACTAAGTTCCTAACTGAGCACTGGACTCTCCATGGTATGTGAGGTCACTGCCTATCATTTATCCCTCTGACAACCACTTTGTTTTTCACTCTTTATGCCTGTATGCTTATTTATAACATGCCAGACTAACAGTGGGATGAATGAAGGAATAAACCAGCAGAATCTAAGCCTGAAGATACTTAAAGATATAAAAGCCTGTTGACAGGATGCCAACTTTTCTGGCCCCCATTCACTAACTGCTCTCCATTTTTATTATCGTGGAATGCTACAAAATACTGGTTCTGTTTTGCTGGAGCTTCAACTGTCTTCTGGTTGTTTTTCTTCATGGGTAAGAATTATTTTATTCTAGCTGTTCTAGGAACCATAGATCAGTTTTGAAAGCTCACTAGAATTCTCTTAGCTATATGAATTGGTGGGGTGTGTGTGTGTGTGTGTAAACATTTAATGTGGATTTTTTTAAAATCCACAGTAAAAATAGCACATTTATCCCCTTTACAAAAATCCCAATAAATAACAAAGGTACATTAGGCTCCAAAACAGCTTAACTGAACCATATGTGGATCCAAAGGCCTGCCAAAATGGAATCAGCATTGTAAAAGATAGTTTCATATTTCATCTACCCATAAAATAGGAACTTACAGAATATAAAATGTATTGGCCACTGGCACAGAGCTTGTGATGACAATGGCATGGAAACTCACTGTCAGCAGATTAAAAGTGACCTCCAATATAGACTCTGGGAGGTTTCTTGAGATTTTTCTCTCCTTGTCTATTTTTATTACTTATTATTATTTCTTGTCTTTTTGACTTAGACTGACTAATCACAGATTATGGAACAAGCAACTTAAAACAGCATCTTGAACCTCAGCCCTTCTGACAATCATAGAATTTCACCATTACAGTATTTCCTCAGAAAATCTTCGAGAAGCAGCAGAAGGTTTGGCACTGAACCCTTAGGACCCCATTAAGGGCCTCTGCCGTATTCCACAGCTTGTCTAGCCCCAAACGGCACACTCTACTCCCACAGATGCTCTCCAAAGCCATTTGGAATCCTCTTTTCCTTATCAGGCTGATACAGACCTGCATCATCCTCGGAGCCTTCTGACAGGGGCTACAACAATTGGGGGGGGGGGGGGGGGTGATACAACTGTTCATTGTTTCCTTTCACAAAACCCTGCCACAGGGCGCAGATTAACACCAAAAAATAGATGGCTGCAACCAAAGAGAAACATTTTTCAGAGTGCCTCCACCTGATTAATGAAGCAATGGAGCCGACCACTGTTTGGCGCCCATGATGCACTCTCCCCCGCCTCCTCCTGGAGTATCAGTGAGATGGGAACACTTCTGCCAGTGTCTGCTTCCTTTGAAGAGCTGTCATGCTCATAAGGTTTTGAAGGGAGGAAGGCAACAATTCTAAAACTGCCTGTGCTCCCTGTTGAGAATATTCACGTAAAGGAGTGAAACTTCTTTTTGCCACCATTGAACTTTTTTAAATGAAGAAAAACGCTCTTTTTCTCCCCCCTCTTGTAGATACTTCATTCAACACGTACTTGGGACCTGACGCTTGTCTCAGATGCGCATGCGGACATCACTGGGCACCTCATGTGGACTAATGTGCTACACATGCCTGAGCAGCAGTGATTTTAAGATGCAAGGTGGTAACGCCATATCCGAGATTAGCATCAGAACCCAAGGGACTCTTGCTGCTCCTGTCCACGGGGTAACGCTCACACATGGGGTAATGAGAAACAAATGGTATTTGTTTGACTTCTCAATAAAATCTCAAACTTACGGCATGTGAAATGCCTTTGCTCTTCCGAACTCGGTCCCCATTTCTTCATATTTCATGGTGTGTCACAGCCTGTGTTATGACTGCCTTATTCACTCCATTCTATATCGAACTCTAAACTGCCATAAATAATGGAAGAATTGAGTTAACATTTTAAAATACGAACCTAACTCAAAAGTGAATCAGACAGGGTAAATTACTTTTCCAATTGTCTGAAATCCCCAATCACACACCTGAGAAATGCCTTCTGAAGAATAACTTCTTACAAAAAGAAAACACAAAGAAGCCAGGATAATTCAAAAAGCAGTTTGACCGCTTAACCTTTCTTTCTCTTCCTCAAAATACATGTTTTTGCTCTGCTTCTGTGGTGATTGTACTTAGATGATAAATACTCTAAGTACACACCTTGTACTTCTCTAGGCTATGAGTTCTCAGAACAGCCATGCTAGCTAATCAGTAAGTATATCTGTGTGTATAAATACATGTGTGCACATGTGTATGAAGAGGTATATGTACAATGACAACCAAAGTGCTTTTAAATATGTTCAGAGAGGGGACAGAGGAGAAAAGCCTGCATGCACTGCTTAGGGGAGCAGTGTTTAAAGAAATGGGTAATCTATTTTCTATTCCTGGGCACCATAAAAAGTAATCTAGGTCTGTACAACAATCTGCATATTTTTTTCAAAGTGACTAACTGCATATAATTCTATATAATTTTACAACAACTCTATGATGCCTAGCTGGCATAATAACATCCGTTTTATAAGTGAAGAAGCGGAGAGCATGTGTGATTATCCAAGATAGCACATCCACTACGGGTGATAACAGTCAGAAGTAGAATCAGCTACCGTAACCACATCATGGGCTCTTTCCCATACTTTCTCTCCCATCTCTTTACAGTGTGTTAGTGTAGGTTTCTCAAAATGACTGAAAGAGAAGGAACACTCAGCAAACACTCTGCTTTTGGTTCCTAACTCCCAGTAAATTTTGTAGAAGTCGCGTTTTATACATTTTAATTCATCTTTCGCTATCCTCCCAATTTCCAAATAAATTAATCAAGAAGTTACTAATCACCTTCCATGTGGGAAACCTTATTTAGCTTCAAAAGTAAGAATAAAATAGATGTCATCTTCATAAAGTCTTTTACTTCTCAGCTAACCTTTGATTTTGATGATAATACTTTATAACATATGACTTAATATTCTTGGTTCATATTCACTCCATTTTCTTTTGTGACTTCTCTTATTGCTCTTATTGTTCAAAAGTCCTTCTTTATCCAGAGGTTGGGTAACTATGTAAACTACCTTCAAGGGTAAACAGACCCTGAGAGGGCTCCAAAGAGCCCAGCCTTTTGTTTCAATGCCTTGTGCAATTCTCTTCCCTCTGGTGCGGGCTAGTCTAGCGACTGGATTTTAATGAATAGAATTTAGCAAAAGTAATGGACTCCTGCTTCCGAGATTAGGCTACAGAAAACACTGTGGCTTCCATCTTAGGCTCCTTCTCTTGCTCTCTTACTTGCTTGCTCAAAGAGAAGCCAGCTGCGATGACATGAGTTGCTCTATGGAGATGCCCACGAGGCAAAAAACTGGGTCAGTAGCCTTGCTTAGTAAAAGCTTGCAAGCCAATCTTCCTGTAGTTGAGAGTTAGAGGACACCATAGCCCTGACTGTCGCTGTGATTGCAGCCTTGTGAGAGACACTGTATCAGAGACATCCAGATAAGCTGTGCTCACATTTCTGACTCTCAGAAACTAGGAATAGACAGTATGAGAGAAAAACCCACAAAGCTTACACACATAGCCCTATGCTTGACTCTGAGTGCCCAACCTTTATAACAGAAAGAGATATAACACCAATAAAATGGCACAAAAGACATACAGGTTACTAGAATCAAGAAGCCACAGTTTTGCCAAACTAGGCCAGAGGATTTTGTGAGGAAAGTGATGTAAAAGTAAATGAATAATAAGGAATTACTTAAAATTTTATGGGTAAATTAACAAAGAAAAGACATGTTAATTCCAAAAGAGAGTTCCTCAAATAATTTCCTAAGTTTCCAAAAGCACTTAAGAGATACTGCTTTATTTTTCTCTTATCAGAGAAACATTGCCTCTGGACCATCACACAACATTAACATAAAGCCTCATAGGAGTGGCTTAAACAAGGTCACACTCACAAACTTTCCTATACCAGGAAAACCTCATGATATTAAAGATTGTTAATGGTAACTGAGAGCTATTGTTAAATTATATTTGATTAATGGTATTCTGGGAATACCTATTCATAGTTTAAAAGCAGAGTCCAATATTTTATAACATATTTCAAGAGTTATCCCTAAGTCATACTGATTTTTAAGACCAAACAGAAGAAATACAAAATCGTCCATTTTTTCCACTGTTATCATTTCCAACTTACTGAGTGTATTAATTATCATGCCTAGCTGAGATCACTGCAAAATCCTCGTAACATCGGAACGATATTTATCATAACCATGCAAATAATGGGTAAAAGTGTACAATGCCAAACCAATTGTTTTAAAAAGACTTGTGGAATGCCAAGTCTTCAAAAAAAAAAAAAATCAAGGAGAAAGACTTTAAAAGTCAAGTCATGCCAGATATATCAGCAAATATCAGAAGAAAATTTTGATCAACTTTTCAAATTGCTCTTCACAGTGCTTTCTCATTTTAACCTCTCCTCCAGCCAAAAATGTTTTCTGAGCTTTATATTCTATAATCTGTGTTATGAAAACAATAGAGTTATATTTTACTAAACACTCCCTCACCACCCAAGAATTTGACAAACTCCCCTTGGGGAACAGAGACTCTATTTCCACCCTCTGAGGGACCATAAAATGTGAAAAAAGTCTACAAACGGGAACGATTCCACAAAGAGTGTCTAGAGCTATAAACCAATAGCCAGACTTTGTCTTCGATGCTTATATTCCCTGGGAAAGGTGGTACTACTCATTGGTCTCTTCAAATTTATACACATCTTCTTCTTAGAACAACTTTGATCATGTGATGATATGAATAACTAAACTACCCCTTCTAGACACTGACTAAATTAATAGCATCACATGGAGTCATTTTGATAACTACTTAAAAAGATCATCTTCAATAAATTTCTCCTTAAATTCTAGAGAAAGGAACAGTGAATATTCTGGCATGAAGAAAAAGATCCTTTTTGTTTATTCAAACTTGGCCTAAGTTAGGATAAATAGATTTAGCCATGTATCATAATTCAAAGGCAAAAATGTGTTTAAATGTCAGGCATAAGTGAGTAAAGTATAAATAAACTGTCTACATATGACGAGGAATTGTTTTTGTGTTCCCACCTTTCAAAGGCAAGTCCAAACATAAAGAACCTGGAAAGACTTCACCCATCAGAAGAAACAATGAATCAAAAAGAGATTGAGATTAGCAGAGAGATTAGCTACACACAAGGGCGTATCTTGGAGGCAGGTACAAATTATCAAGAAAGGCCCAATTTATATTTTCATTTCAACATTATTTTCTCATATTACAATATAACGCGATCCATTGCCAACATCATCACTATGCCTGCACTATAATACCATCAGTCCCTTCAGATCCATACGCAACTGACTTGTCTGGTTTGCCTCTATAGAGATCTGAATTGTGAAATAATTCTTTTGTGCTTGGGTTCTTCCTTTCTGACTCACATTCTATAGGATGCCTTTACCAACATGGGATTCCATACCAATATCTCCCTTCTCCCACAAACAAACAAATAACAAACAAACAAATAGACAAGAAACCTACTCTAATTCCAAAAACCAGACCAATGTGTCACTTTGCAAGGCTTTGCTGCTTTAAATGTCTTGTCTCATGTCTTCTTTGAGCAGCTTCCACTCAGTTTCCATTAATTCTCCACAAAGCAGATAGAGTGTAAGAGAAGCCAGGATCTTGGCCTCCCTAAGGGACAAATCTACAACCTCCATCAATAATGAATTTCACCAATGCTTCCCAAGAGGAAGAGGGTACAATTAAAAAGGTTATAAGTCCTTGCACTACTAGAACCTAAGGGCATCCGTGAATGAAACTGGCTTAAGCCCAATTAGAGGAATCAGTACATTTGTCTTCTCTTGGAACAACCCTGCTCTTACGGTTCCCATCAATTCAGTATAAATCTGACTGATCTTATCCAAGAAGTTAATAGAAAATTGCTCACAGTGGGCGACTGCCACCTCAGTTTCCAAGCAGAGACAGATGGAATTTCCCAGATGGTTTGTCACTGGAAAGAGCGATGCTGGATGAGACTTCACAGAAAGCATGGTAGAGCAGAACACCTTCTTGGCCTTCACCCATGTCATAGTGAGGGATCTAAAACTGATTCCACTGTAAACAAATCGTAATTGCCTCAAAGGGCTCAACACATCAGCCTCCCGAACTGTTTCAGGGGTTGCAAATCTTACACTGAAATTAGTCAATATTTATCAAGAAACCATCATGGGTATATCTCCTTATTGGGTAAAAACTGAAGAAATGTGTAGTTATCCTTCCCTGCTGCATCTCACACTCAATTGAGTTTAAGAATACACATAAATATAAAAACAAACAAAAAACAGACACAAGATAGTATTAACTGGTAATGGTATTGCTAAGTTGGGCAGATGAAGGAAGATTCCTGAGGAAACAAAAGAAATGGGTACGAAGACTCAGGGAAAATGCAAGGATCTTGAATAAAGAGATGGGCATCATTCACGAATACTAGAGAAAAGTTAAAGGAAAGAACTGATTTACTAATTCTTTAAGGTTATTTATTGGGCCTGTGCTCGAAGTCAGACATTGCTCTAGGAAGGATGGATGCAAAGATAAAAGACAAGAAGCATATAGTCTGCAGGGGAGACAGACAAGTAAACAGACACAATTATGTGATAAATGCTTTTATCCTAGTAAAGCTACAGCATCATGGGAACACTTGAGGAGTCTATATCTATCCCAGACTTTAAGTTAAGTAAGTCTACTTGAGCTGAGTCTTTAAGTAAGAATTGGGGGTCAGTGGGATAAAGAAGGGTGGGGGCAGAACATAGGGTTTTCCAGGATGATGAATAGTGTGGCCAAATACATAGAGATGGTCTATTCTCTCGTGCCCTTTAAGATAATTTTAAGCACATAGGGTGACACTACTTTTGTTTTTAGGACACACTGCGATTTGGATAAAGGAAAAGGAGACAAGAGGGAAGGCAGGAAGAAAAGTAGAAGAATATGATGATAATCAGGAAGAAAAGATGGAGATTTCAATTAAAGCAGTGATAGCAGGAACAGAGAAGAGAGCAGATTAGAGGAAATCAGAAGTTATAGTACCTGGTTTCTGGAAGTGAAAACGAGAATCCTGAAAGATGAAAAAAAAAAAAGCAAGGGTAGTAGTTATAGGCAATAAAGCAGAGGGATGTGTGCCCATGCACTCGTATGTGCGTGAATATGTGGATAAATGGACATTTGAGTTTTAAGACAAGGAGAGGTAGGAATGGAGAAAAAAAACAACAAAGAATAACGTCTAGAATGAACTTCTTGCAGAGGCAGGAAAGGAGATGCAGAGACATAGGATCAAAGGTGACTCCAAGTGGAAAGTCAGGGAGAAGACTAGAGAGGCAATCTGTGGAAACAGTACTAAACTCTCCTTGTGACTATTTAGTTGGAGCAAGTCAGTGGGAAAGGCTTACAAAACAGTTGAAATGTGCTATTAGAGAAAGGGTAAAAAGCCAAGGTTAGAGATTTTTTAATTTAAATGTCATTTGTAAATTAGTAGCTGAAGCTTTGCAAGTGGATAAGCTCCCTGAGGCACTGGGAACAGAGGGAGAAGAGAAGAAAGGCCAGAGTGTTTTGGGAAACACGCACAGTTAAATTCAAAAGAGCCAAGACCCAGAGAGAGATGAGAAGTAGGAAAGTATGGTAGTCCTGAGCCTAGATTAGAATGAATATTAAAAAGGAAGAGATCTTTCCCAATGTCAACATCAATGAAAAGAAATGTTAAGGCGCAACAAAGAGTCATGCCTCACCAAATTATAAATTATATCATTGAGATGGTGGAGATTGGAGGATATGGGTGGGGTCCATCAGAATGCTCATGGTAAGGAAAGTCAGATTTTTATTTTAAAGACTATGTGTTGAATATCTATTATGTGCCAGAGGCAGAGGTCTAAAACTGAATAAAAATTTTAAAAGAAATCTATGTTCTCTAGAATCTCAACAATAATTTGGATATTACTTTCAAATTGACTTCATTATTATATTTTAGAGGTTGAGGTTTCCCCAGAACTTACCATGAAATTGATTCGAGTGCAAGTAGTCCATTGGGTAGGCAATCTCACAAAATTTCAGTAGAGGTATGGAGAAACAGGAAAGAGAAGGAAGGTCATAAAGAATGCATTATAAAGCCAACTGGAGCTCAGTTCCACTGGCAAACTCTAACCGCTTCTCAGAGCCTAAAGGAGAGGCAAGGAGACGGGGGTATCTATCCACCAGCTTCTGTCTCTCATTGGTTATCAGCCCTGGAAATATTAGTTCTCCAGCACATCTAGTTTGCCTGGTTTGCAGTGAATTTGCTCCTGAGGTTGGGAAAAAAGTCCTCTAATAGAAAGTCACAGATACTTCCACTAAGCAGCCTTTGACTACACAGATAAACGCTAGAGACATATGGGCAGGGGCGTACTTGCTACAGGGTGTGTACAACATGAGGCTTGAAGACTGGCAATGAATGGGATCAGAGATTGGTACTGAACTAGAAGTTCAGTTAGAACTAGACATAGTTAGACATAGTTAGGGCTAGACGGAGAGAAACAGAGACATCTAAAAATTCTGATATTTTCCTATGATATCGAACAGGAACCTCTAATTCTTTCCCCAACCACATTTTAACGATGATAACGATCTTAAAAAGTTTAAGGTACAATTTAACACCTGTATTATTTGATTATCAAGGCAATGAAATGCTGTCTATAGTACCCTTTATATGCATATTTCCCATTTGTAGAATTGAATGTCACAAACGTCCTATGAGAAAATAAGACAATCTCTCCTGATTGAGCAGGATCAATAAAATAAGACTTCTCTATCAGACTTCACTTATTGAATTGAACAGGTCATGAGGAATTTAGTATTAAGTAGTAAGTAATGTGGGACTTTCTATTTATGTTCTATTTAATAAAGTATGCATGTTGTATAATTCCAGCAGTTGGCTGAATTAGACTAGTTAGCTACTGACAGCTGATATATTCAGAAGCAAGGAAGGGCAAATGTCACTGAAATTAAAGACATCCAATCTTCCAAACAGTCATTGTTGTTTGACACTTATTAGGCCCTCATTATGTGCTAGCATATGATTTAGCATATTGCAAAGATCTTTGGAGAAAACGGAGGAAACGTCAAAGGTACAACATGTAAATACAGAAATTCTAAAATACCCCCAAAACAGATATTGATCATAATTTAAAGTGATTTTTAAAACAGCTTCCTTATCAGTAGTCCTCTGAATGAAACTGCAAGACTTCTAAAAAAGTTAAGTTTGTGTCACCGTGATAGCATTTAATGTAAGTTATTCCTTGGTACAGAGGTGGGATGTTGGAGAGAAGGCTAGGCTCACCCACTGGCTAACAGTCCATTCAGGGGTGCACAATTATATCCGAAAAAACTGAAACAATACATGGTAGTCTTTTGGAGGCTATGATGCTTAATTTTATGTGACAACTTGGAAGGTGTTAAAAATTTTTTTTTAATGTTTATTATTTATTTTTGACAGAGACACAGACAAAGACAGAGACAGAGCAAGCAGGGGAGGGGCAGAGAGAGAGGGAGACACAGAATCCGAAGCAGCATCTGAGCTGGCAGCACAGAGCCTGACATGGGGCTTGATCTTACAAACCCCAAGATCATGACCTGAGCCGAAGTCGGACGCTTAACTGAGCGTCCCAGTTCAGTACTGAGCCACCCAGGCACCCCATGGAAGGTGTGTTAGATGAGACTAACATTTGAATCAGTGAACTTTGGATAAAGCAGATTGCTCTCTGTAATGCAGGTGGGTCTCATCTAACCAGGTGAAGGCCTGAAAACAACAAAAAGACTGACCTCTTCAAGAAACAAGCTTCATCTGTACCATTGGTTCTCCTGGGTCTTTGCCTACTGGTCTTTGGTCTGGAACTGCACCATTGTTTTTCTTAGGGCTCCAGCCTGCTGGCCCACACTGAAGATTTCTGACTGGCCAGTCTCCATAAGCCAATTCCTTATAGTTAATATCCTCTTTCCCTCTCCTCTCTCTCTGACCCGTATCTGTGCAATGAATGTAGTAACTATATGTTGTTGCTGCTATTATTAAATCATGAAATGATACATGACGTATCAAACAAGATAATGGGATGTGGGCAAAAGATTATTTATTTCTATGTTCAGTGTGTTACATAATTCCAAGAATAACTTTTTGTCAAATCAATTTGTTTGGCGTTTCAATACAGCCTGTATTTCTTGAAATGTGCTCTATACACCCAAATGCCTGGTCTGCAAAGGCTTCCTGCAGAAGGTGGCATATTGCTAATGCACTTCTAGATGGGAACTTGAAAGATATAAAAAGGATTTGACATCTGGCATGGTGACTCAATTAATTACTGTGTTGGATTAATTAGTGTGCTGAATCTCCTGAGCCAACACCATGAGTCTGAGCAGACTTACATTACACTGGTTGGCAAATAAGCACTGTAGGAGGGTGCTACTTCCAAATTTGATTCAAGGTTGGGTACGGAAGGGTTAGGAGGCTATATATTTTATGATAAGGAAAATTTATCTTTAGGACATAAAATACAAGTGAAAGTACTGTCCAAATTATCGAGGTAATGAAATCACAGGAGCCTTTGAATTAACTCATAATTGCGCCAATAGTCTATCAATTACCATAACAAATATTTTGCCTAAAGAAAAAAAAAAAAACATTGTGTATTTTCTCCAGAGTTTTTAAAATAAATTTAGACTATGTGTAAAGAAATCCCAAACATTTTTATCATGTTCAAATCATGCTACACATGCTCTTGAGCAGACAGTGTGGCATGGTCTTTAAGAATACATGATGCTGGGGGCGCCTGGGTGGCTCAGTCGGTTAAGCATCCGACTTCGGCTCAGGTCAGGATCTTGCGGTCCATGAGGCTGAGCCCCGCATCGGGCCCTGTGCTGACGGCTCAGAGCCTGAAGCCTACTTCAGATTCTGTGTTCCCCTCTCTCTGTGCTCCTTCCCTGCTCATGTTCTGTCTCTCTCTCTCTCTCTCAAAAATAAATACCCATTTAAAAACAATTGTTTTAAATACAGATGCTGGAATCAAAAGGTCTACGCCTTTATTTTCTTATCTAATTTTAAACAGACACAAATTCAGGTTTGTTTTGAGGATTAAATGAGTGAATCCCTTTCAAATTCTCTATACAGTGGCTAGAAAAGAATGAGTATGCGGTATATGTTAGCTCATTATTCTACAGTAGGAACAGTAGTACCCAAAGTGGTACCAGGAGTATTTAGTGACTTAAAATTAGAAGTAAATTTTGGAAAGGAATGCTATCACAAAAGGAAAGTCTTTTAAGGTATACTTTGGCAAAGCAACTAAGTTTTTAAATAGAGAAAATTACTATAGTTTCAGGAAATAACATGAATCAAATATTGAAACCCTAAGGCAAAAAAATAAAACCAGACTATTAAGATTATTTTCTATAAAAAAAACTACTACCCACTACTGGTTTTTGATACCCTGAAGAGTATTCATAGTCTTAAAATAATACCAAATAGTACCAATGGTATCAAAACTTCTTCATATCTATAAGCTGAACCCTTTAAAAATATTAAACATGCCATCAAATAGCCTTATAATGGTACAAGAATATTTAAAGAACATTTGTCCAAAAAATAGGACATTATTTCATTGAAATTAACCTTTGACAAATAGGTTTATTTTTCACCCAAAATGTAGCAAATGCTAAAGATGTATAATTGTACCATCCCACATATATAAATAGATAATCATATAAAGATCAAAAACTGAATTTTCATATAGATATTATTTTGATATAGTAAAAGGAGAACATTTCTCTTTTACTTCAATGACAGGTGCTACTTCAGTGGCAGTACACTTTTGAAGAAATATCAGAGAAATAACTAAAGGTTGTGTTGGGGATGGATATGCAGTGATAAATAAGTATCTTACTGCCGAAAACATTTTTTAAGCGAGAGAACCAATAGAAACTTCCAGATAAAATGGGTTTAGAGTAGTATTTAACTCAACCCTTGATGGTTAGACAATCTTCGTCTTGCCTTTGCTCGGAAATCAGTATGGTAAATATTGTTCTCTCAATGGAATCAATAGACCAGTCTATTAACAACTCAACCGACCAACGCCTGCGGTGTTTGTGGGGCCACATCACAAAGCCTTTTTGAAGTGGGTAAACTGGACCACTAGGAATTAAGTTGCCCACATGATCAAGTATTTAGCTTAGCCTATCAACTTGTTCAGTTCTTAAATACATGGGAAATCACCGACTTCATCCTTTTATGGATAAATATGTGGATTTAGGAAGTAAAAATCACACCCTAGAATCTCCCATGTTGTTTAAAAGTTTGGTGACACAAATATTTCCTATTTATTCCAATCATTACTTCTGGCTGAACCAATAACCTCTGTGTCAGCCAATAGGCACTGAATAAGCGGAGATCCACACATACCAGTTTCTTTCATGTAATAACTTGAAGGAGAAATTTCTTTCACGTAACAAATGGAAGAAGGGCTGCAGTGTTGCTGAGTTCAGTGCATTTGTCAAAACCCCTCTGGGGAGTTTTTATGGCCCCACAGGGTAGACAGAGTCATCTGGCAGCCGTGAGACTCTTCTCATATATATAAGTGGCTTTTCGGAAGAATGTCATTTCGTATATATAACTTGTGGAACTCCTAAATAATATAAAACATTTGTTTCCCCAAGTTTTATCACTTGTATCATCACTTAAATAGGAGAGGTCCCAATGTCTGTACCCTGGAACCTGTGAATGTTACATCGTATGGCAAAAGGGAATTAAGGAAGCCGATGGAATTAAAGTCGCTCATCAGCTGCCCTTAAAAGAGGATGATTATCCTAGATTTACCCAGATGGGCCCGCTATAATCACAGGTGTTCTTAAATGTGGATGTGAGGAAGACTCAATCAGCCACCGTTGGCTTTGTAGACGGCAGGGGGCCTTGAGCCAAGAGCTGTGGATGGTCTTGAGAAGCTGGAAAAGTGAAGGAAACAGAGTCACCCTAGGAGACTCCAGAGACGGACTCAGTGCTGCAGATGCTTAGTTTTAGCCCATCAGACCTCAGACCGGCACAACTGCGAGGTGATGTATTTGAGCTGTTTCCAAGCCACAAAGTTTGTGGTAGGTAATTTGCTATGGCGGCAACGGGAAAACTAAAATATCCAATTAAGAAATGAAGTTTAAATGTATCCACGTATTCCATCTTTCCACTACTTTTTAACCCAGGAGTTAATCGACTACCCGTATAATCTTACCTAGAGGTAGATTTTACAGAGATTTTACAAAAATGCTAACAGAAATTATGACGCTAATCATTCATCGTTGCTCTAAAAGGTACAAATAGTATTACCGAGGAATAACAAGGTTGTTCATTTCTTGTTCTTCATGTAAACCTGTAATGTATGACAATTAATTTGTGTCATCTTAAAAATAAAAGCATTTGTATATATTATTAAGTGTGAGTAGTATTAGTCTGGCTAAGCAGATAAAGCAACAACCTTATAAATTACCTTACTAAACAATCGTTTGGTATGATTAACCTGTTTCCTTCTAAATTCTGCGTATATTACTGTCAGAGACAAACCACTTGGAAAGTCTCCAAGTTTTGTGGGCCATGAAAAAGAAAAAACAAACTGTTATTTTTAGCGATTTCCCTGGGAAGCAAGCAGAGATAATTTCTGAGCTATGACAAAATACTGAGTCAACCATCTCAGAACATCCACATACCAAGGAGTTATTATTCAGGTCCATCTTCCCAGCAAATGGCCCCCAGGTTGTTCCCACAGGAAGTTGCTGCCGACTCTGGATTTTTCGTTCCCCGTCTTTCTGAAATACCTCCAGCTCTCCTGCAGACAATAAAAACAAGGGGTGCTTAGAGTACCTTCACGTGTGTTTTACCCACAGCCACCTCTTTTTTGTGTGTTTGCTTTACACACACAACATTCTCGGGATTCATATAAAGGGAATTAATTATGCTTGTCTGAAAACCAACTGATCTCGTTATCCTGAGAGGAAAATAAAACTTGTCCTTATAATTGTATTCAGATTTAGTCCAATTTCTTTCTTGCACCTTTTTCACACACATCATCCACAGAAGTGAATTCTATTTAGTAAGTCCTTAAGAACCTGAAATAATAACACTCTTCCAAAAGCAGTGCTGTGATGCCAAAACGGATAGACAAGAAACATTAGGACAATGGCTTAGACTTAACATTCTTATATTTGCTCACGAATGTAACTAAAAATTATAATTAAAGATATACACCTTACACAATACTTTTATTATAGTTATTCAAGACTCGTGGTGAGCAACATCTGGAGAGCCTCTGGAAATATGTGGTAGTTTTTTCAAGGTACTACTAATTTCAGGGGCTAAAATATTTACACGTACAAAAAGTAGAGATGTATGTTTTCCCAAATTAAAAAAATGTTTAATCAAATTCATTTTTCTTTTATATTTGGTATTTGATGTAGATTCTGTCACCAGAAGAGTTTGGGAAAAAAAAAAACCTTATGAAACAGCCAGCTTAGGGTGGTCTCCCTCCTTTCATTCCCTCCAAATTATTACATTGGATCATTAAAAGGAAACAGGAAGTGAACATAGTATACACGTTAGCATAAAGTAGGAATTCATCAAATGCTCACTTAAATAATAAATGAATAAGGGGTGCCTGGGCGTCTCAGTTGGTTAAGTGTCTGACTTCAGCTCAGGTCACGATCATGTGGTTGATGAGTTTGAGCCCAGCGTTGGGCTCTGTGCTGACAGCTCGGAGCTTGGGGCTTGCCTCGGATTATGTGTCTCCCTCTCTCCGTCCCTCCCCTGCTCATGCTCTGTCTCACTCTCAAACATAAATAAACATTAAAAAAATTAAGAAATAAAATAAAGAAATAAGTGAATTAATTTAAAAAAAATAACTAAGTGAAGGCTTCAAATCTTCAAAGAATGGCCATCAGCCTAAAAAGTCTTTGGGATAATCAAACAAAATCTCAATCATGAATTGGAGAATTGGAATCTTTCTCTTTAAATAATTAAATCTATGATATTTATGTTCTGATAGTATCACTATACCATATTATCATAGCAAAAGCTTTGTATTTTAAAATATTAATCTTAATAATACAATGTATTAGTTCTTTTTATTGGTATTTCTTCTCAACCTGCTGAAGAGCAGACATTAAAGCGGGAACGAATGGATGAATAAGAAGTATAAATGGAAACCCATATACCACAGATAGCTGAGAAAAGTTCTAAATAAAATAGAATGTATTCAGTTATTACATTTTCTAAGCGATACATAAGTTATGGTAGGTAATTTAGCATAAATGTTTTGTCTTACTCTGGCCTTAATTTCTTTTCAAGGCAGTAACTGTCTTTAAATATGTAGATTTAATCTTGATGTTTTTAAAAGCAATACCATCAACCTGAGTTCAGTTAGATCTTTCCTTTACTTCTTGGCATTTGTGTCACCTCTGTTTAATAGTTGAAATACCAGACATTACTTTTCATGTTTCTATTATTGCTTGAATCCTGAAAACCAAAGTCAAAGTTATGTAAACCACAACCAGCTAATATTTTGAGTAATGTTGACATTGTGTCCATTATGAAATATAAATTTATCTGTATCGGGACAATGAAAATGCAATGGAAATAATAATTCCATGTTCACGGTAAAAAATGTCACTTCAAGAACTACACCATTCTCCCTACTTCTCATGCTCCCTTCCTCTCCCACTTGCCAAATACACAAAAAATGGAAGAACTCATTAAACTCATTGAACTGAGACAACACCTCTCCCCTCCAGTTTGTTTTTCACTCTGATGTATCAGTAACTAAAGATGATCAGTAATGAGGAAAATGGACCCCAAAAAGATTCAATGAGTTGAGCTTCTGAAATATAGCTTTATAAATAAGATATTTACAATAAATAATATATGCTTAAGTATCAAGTCCAGAGTCCAGGGAATATGGAACAATAATTTGTTTTCTCTTTGTGGAATAACAAACCCATTTCTGAGATTTTTCCCCTGAAAATGTTTTGCATCCTTGTACAATCTTTTTGATTAGTACATTGGAAGCAGAGCACTTATACCCCAAATTTTCAGAGGCAGAGCCTAGCTAATAATCCAATATGATGTCAAAAAGGACTCAGTGGGAAATGTCCCACAATGTGTGCCTTCATATTCAAGTGTGATAATATAGTGATTTACATCTTTAAGATTTTATTCTACTTGAAAAGAGACTGTTTAATTTCTATCTGATAGTTCCTTGAATTTTCCAATGATATTTAAATTTTAAGCAATTTCTTTATAACTTACTATTTAAAGATAAAATACATTTCAATCCCTCAGCTAAACACTGGTTAAGAATGTTCTTTTCTACATAAAAATGATGCCCAAATAATTTGCTTGTTTTTACACACTTAAAAAAAAAAAAAAAACAGTCATGTCACATTTAAGTGATACCAGAGAAATCTGAGGATCTTTGAAAACCTTTTTAAAAAGTAATTCATTCTCTCTTTCTGCCACTGACATTTTTCATTTGAAAAGGGTTCAGGCTCAGTCAAACAGTGACTTCTTATCTATACCTGTGGATTTACAAGTAGCTCTGTCTTTTAATGGATTAAGAACTACAAACTTAGGGCAGATCATAAAGTGATACCCAAATATCTCCAAAGTTCTTGAGGTGTCTTTGACTCTGCATTAGAATTTTAAGCAAACCAAAACTACTTTTATGAGCTCTTAAACATGGCCATAACAAAAAGTCCAGTAACTGTTCAAGCTAACAAGTCAATCTTTTCAACTTTATTAGGCAAACAGGCATATCCCAGTCTCCTTTCTTGCTTATCAAGAAGTTATTTTGAGGTTTAGGAAAATCCATTCTGTTGATGAAGTAGTTAAATAAAAATATCCATTTATTCACTAGAAAACTGCAAACACATTGAAAATAATTAGCATTTAAACACTACCAAAGCTACTTAGGTTAATGATAGCAAGAGAAGACATTGTATAAATGGAAATTATATTTAATTTAACTTAGATGTTGCCTGACAATATAATATTTAAATTTTTTTGCAGATAAATAAGTGTCATGAAATAGAGGAGACATTATCACACCAAAAATAAGATTAACTTTTAGTCAACTCTATCCAATAATCAACTAAACAGCCTTGAAGAAGAGATGTCTTTTCCGAGTCTTGGCTTTGTCATTGGTAAAGAGGGTTTTGCACTCACTTGCTAGTTGTTAAGGTGCTCCTGATACCATGATTTTCTTTCCCCAGATATGATATATCATGACAGGTAGAAAGAACCCTGGAATGGTGAGTCAAAGTGCCAGGTCCAACAGCTTATCATAAAAATGGATGTTTAACTTAAAAAGGACAGATATTTCAAAATCAGAAAGCAAAGCTCCAATTCTTGTTTGATTTGTTTATTAATTCTTTTTTGCCTCCATACATTAACTTATTCATTCTTTGATTCCACTAATTTATTTGGTATCAGACCGTGGGTTATGCCGAAGCAAAAAGCAACAAACAAGACAAGCCTGGACCTTGGATGAATTTCAGGAAATGTAATCCATTCACAAGGCTTGGGAAGTAGACACCATAGAACCTATTGATTATTCAGATTTTAGGAGTTAGGGAAGGGAAAATCCAACAATACTGTTCAGGTATCGGCTTAAGCAAATGGGTCAATGGTCATATATTGCTGACATAAAGAACAAACACAAAAAAGATTTAAGGGTAAGATGAAGAGTTAGAGTTTGGAAATATTCAGGTCAAAGTGGCTGTAAGGAAGGCAAGAGGTGATTTTACATGGGCAAGTACAAGCCTGAGACTCAGAAGCAAGGTCTTAACTAGAATGATAAATTTTAGCATTTTAGCCACTAATTAAAACTAGCTGGTCTATGGCAATAAAAGCCATTGTATGGTTCACCCAGGACAGAGTATATCACAATAAAATAAGAAGACCTGAGACAGAGTTCCAAGGATCTTCAAAAGGCAGAATGATAGAGGAGCATGCACAGAAAATTAGAAGTGCAAGAGAATAGAGAAGAAACCGATATAGCAGTCAATTGATTGAGAATGTAAAGGAGGAGGGATCAATCAAGTAATGTGAAAATTTATGAAAGTAAGAAAAGAACCAGAAAGATACCTTTTGATGAAATGGAAATCATGAGTATGCAGAGTGAAAGGAGTTTGGTAGAAGGGGAGGCCAGTACACAGGCTGGAATGAGTTCAAAACTGAATTGGAGAAGAGTCTGTTGAATAAGCCATGTGAACCTGAGTAAGTCCCTTAACTCTCTGAATTTCAGTTTCTGCGTATAAAATGGGAACTATAATATCTTCTTCGTATTACTGCTGGGAGGATTATTTCACATCATAACACATGCAAAGTGCCTAACAGATACTTACTACTTCACCCAAAAGACACCGAAGCATTCTAAGAGCGTGTCCACAAACTCGCATCAACACATGTTCACCAATGTCTGTGGTCACACTGCCTCTTACCACTTCCATCCAAAATACACGTCATACCTTGGCTTATCTTCCTTTCAAATATCTTCTGGATTCACCTTTCTTTTTTTTTGGGGGGGGGGGTTCATCTTTCTTATCAGCATTCCCCAGGTTTCATCAACTCAGATGTAGATTTCCAACCAATCTCAATTCACTCTACAGCTCCAATTCAGGCTCCAAATCCCTATCAGCATAAACACGCTAAAAAACTCCATGGTCACCATCTCACTCACTGGTACAAGTTCCTCCACTAGTTCCCTTCTGACCATCCCAACTTGAGCTTTTATGCCTGAATCTTAACCACAATGTTGCTCCACGGTGCCTGCCTCACTTTCTGTTTTGCTCTTCAGAAGAGACTCTTCTTCACTCCAGATCAAGAAAGTCTTTCTCACTGTACTTTCCTCCTCATGTCCAGGTTAACCGTCACCTTTCAGAGAACTGTGCTTGCTACATGGCAGACACACTATACTTGATAAACTCTATTAATGTTGCAAGATCAAACCCAAAGCTATTCTGTCTCACCAGATGTCTCTGAATTCCAGAGAAAACGGAGTTCTCCTTCCCTAGTACTCCCATGGCATTTATAATCCAATGGTACACAGTTTTGTATTTAATTATTAGCTGGTGGTTTCTCTTTGATAACCCTTTTCACCTCAACAGGAATATAAATAGGCACCTTGAACTACAGGTATGGTTTTTAATTTCTGTTTATCCCCTGGTAATCAATATAGTTTGTGACATGTGGTAATTGCAAAATATAAACTGAACATAGCTGATTGTGTAAAGACTTCATACACTTAATTTACTTACACTCAAGTTCCTACACTCAATTTTAGTGCAGTTAAAGTTGATTTTAAGGACAAAAAAATGTTGTCTTAGTATGTGTCTTCTCTTTGGAGTACAATAATAATCATTTCATTTGCTCAGCATTTTGCTACATTTACTTACATTACCTCATCTGTGAAATATGGAGCAGGATGAAAACTAAAGATTTTTCCTCTCATCCCAGTTCATATTTTTGCAGCTATTCCTCAAAAAGAAGCCTCTTTTTTTTTTTTTTTTTTTTTTTTTACATGCTGGGTAAATTCACACAAAATATTTGAGACACATAGGATGGACTAATCAATTTTGGTAAAAGATAATATTGTTAGTGCTGAGGGCTGTTTCTCTTATCTTCTTGATAATGCATACTTTTAAAAGTCTGTGATTACTCAAAGACTTATGATAGCCTCACTTAAAAAAAAAAAGAGAGAGAGAGAGAGAGAGAGAGAGAAAGCCCTAAGTCCGAAATCACTACCAAACATACTGCAGCTTTTAAGATATCAACTCACTTTTTTGTGCAAATAAAAGAAATTCACTGGTGGAAAGAAATACTTAAAATCAAGAGAGATACCCTCAAATCTTATTTTATTGAAAGTACAACGAAGCCATTGTTTTCCTTCTTTTAAATAGGGTCCTTTTGATGGCTCTTTAGAAAGCAAAATATACAAAAACTGTAGTATACCAAAGGGGAACAGACAAGATGTGGGTCTTTTAGCATAGTTATCAGCAATCGTGCTTCGACTGAATTCAGCATTAAGTTGATGACATAAATGTATATGGTATTTACAGAACGTCCCTTAACTCCAGGCTCAGTTTTCATAGGACGTGGCTGCAAATAAGTGAGACGACAGAAGATCATATTTCATTTGCTGAAAATAAAATTTGGATTGGTTTGAACTTGGTTCTAAACATGTAACCAAATTTTAAAGCAGACCACATGAATTAGCTCATAATGTTTATCAGGCCTTCCTATAACAGAAGGCTATAGCGTCAGAACCCATATTTATATTTTCTTCATGGCTGGAAAACATTATACATCATGGTATCAAACATGGACAGCCCCGAAGTCATGCTGAGTTCAAAAAGCGCTCAAAGATTCTAAAAATCTCAAAACATTTTCAAAGTCAGCCAAGGTGGCTGAAGTATGGCAGAGCTCTTGCTATTTTATGGTTTAACCATTTGACGGCTGCCCGCCAGATGCACAAGAGGGTGAGACGGTCGTTTCACTGCTGATTATCTTCACAGCCTAAGTGCAGGGCTGCCACTATGTGTGTTTCCTCGGGCATTAAGAACAGCATGTTTCATCTGCATTTGAAGACAAACGGTGCCATTTACATTATGCTATGTTGAGCCATCTCAAAGCATAGTTTGGCGCAGGAAATGATAGTTCTTGGTAAGTGGCTACAAATCGCCTTATAGGGATACCTTTTCTAATTTCCCTTCTCAATTTTTGAGTCATACAGTCATAACACACACACAACTACAGTTCTGAACATAAACTTGAAATACGACATTCCCTATTCAAGTGCTCCAGTCAAACCCTGATAAATCAGGCTGGCCATGCAGTGATCTTATCCCTTCTGACTCTTTAATAAATCGAACCTTGTAAGTTCGTACTGTTGGAAGTTGTCACTAAATGAAATTGTGACCTTATCCGGCGCATGAACTTATCCTGCTGACAACTACATTTATTGTGTGGATAAGAAAGGGGAAAAAAAAGAAAAAAAGAATAAAGAAAAAAATGAGATATTTGATAATTCTGATCTTAGCCATATGTAACTCTAACAGATGGGATCTTTTTGATGTTCCATTAATGATTTGCCAAAGATGAGTCTCTACTTACAGAAAAATGCTCACCCTAGGTAAGTGCTGGGGGCACTGCAGATGTTATTAAAAGTGCATGAAGAGGTACTGGGTGACAGCAGCGAATCAGAAGCTATTAGTCTAACACAAAGAGCCTGAATTAGCTTGTAATTGCACTGGAAAAGATAACATAATGGTGGTGGCAAAATAGAAACATTCCCTTTTCATGCATTCAGTGCCTAAAAACTCCAAAACAAGACACTGGAATTGTCTAAATCCTAGAGCCAGTTAAATCACTGCATTTCTCAAGAATAAAAATGCACCCTTTGGCTACAGTTTCTAAAACGTCATGGCAATCAACGTGCACAGCATTAAGAAGAAGCAAATTCACGTGTATATGCCACCATATATCAGCATATAACACAAACTCAGGAATCCTTTACTTTAGTATTCCGGCTGGCTTTAAGAATTAATTCTGAGGCTATGATAGGTCTGGATATTCCTTCTATTATTATAAGGCCTACTGAAACCTACAAATTACCATATTCAGCATAGAGAAATAGAAGAGATAAAATGTGGTTCCAGGTAGTAATATCATTGGTAATAAGGTAGAAAATTCAAGATGTTTTTAAAAACAAAACCATGATCTGAAATAAAACTAGAAAGCCTTCACCTGCATGTTCACATACAAAATAAGTTTTCTATGCAGAGACCATGTTCAAGACTGGGGGGAAAAACTGCCATATTTTGCCCTTTGCTCTGTGGTCTATTTCTACAAACAGAGAATCAGCTCATCCCAGGTGTCTGAAAACATTCACGTGGAGTGAGACTGGCTCTTGCAAATGTTTGGAAGTGTCACTGGAAAGAGGAGCTGCAGTTTCTGGACTCCTTTCAGCTGCTGGAAGGAGGAAGGAGGGAGTCCCCACTCTTGCTCAAGAAACCTGGCACTGTATGTCTCTTTGCTGGCAGAAACCCTCCCTGACCTTCCAGACACCCCTCCTTGTCACAGGCTGACCCAATCCCACTTCCTGTTTCAAATCTTGAGACCCAGAGGGAGACAATCCTTTGGAAGGTATGGTTAGGAAGGAATCATCACGGAAGTGAAAGGTCTGGGCTAACAGACACAGAAAACAGCAGCGGAGGGGCAACAGCCAAAAGTTAGTCAATGGGCAGGAGGTCCGTAGAAGGGACGGGACCCACAGGGCACTGGTCTGCTGGAGAAGGTTTGTTTTCTCCAGGAGAAAAGAACTCTAAAGGAGAAACTTTGGGTACAAATCAACCCTAGACCCTGTTTGACTAAAATGAAACAAGCTTTTAAAGAACATTTACTATAGAACATCGGTGCACCTTATTGATATTTGGAGTTCTAAATTTTAGGCAACATCTACTTCGGTAGATGTTAAAATGGCAGGCTCTCTCACAGGTTAAATTTATTAATGTGGAAAAAGATACTTGGCGCACAATGGAACTAAAGACCACTGGCTTGCTAGGTACTTCTTTAGCTCAAAAACCATATTAATCCAGATGTCGTCTTTTTTTTTTTTCTCTTTTTTAACACATTGTGAAATGGTGCAGATGGAGAAGTAAGGAAATGCAATGACGAACTTTAACAGGTAAACACTCTTAAGCATCAACTGTGATTAGGATGAGTTTTACCCAGATGAAAAGGTCTATATTTGGAATGGAGAGGTGACTTTTGGGGCCACAATACTGGAGAGCCAAAGGATGGCAGAATGACTTCACAGATGAACAAATAACATGGGGAAATGACAGTATTACTTTCAAAGTCTTTAATCCAGGGAAGTCACAGTGCTCTATAAAGTACTCTCAGCCAAGATAGAAACATGCAGAAGACTGGTCTAAAAGTGACATTCCATTATGGATTTAAAATTTTTCATCCAGTGAACCAGTACAAGTATCACTTTTAAAAAAATAGTACAGAAATTCTACTCTCTCCTCTTCCAGTTTCTCCAAATGGTAATGTCTAATATAACCAACAGTACGATTATCAACACCAGAAGATTAATGTTAACTAATCTAACTAATCTGTTTGTAAATATTAACTAATTTACAAACTGTATTCTTGTCTTTCATGACCTCGATGTGAGTGAGGAACACTGGCCATTATTTTAAAGACTGTCCCTTAAGTTGCATTCGTCTGGTATCTCCTCATGAAGAGACCAAGGTTATGCATTGTCACCAGAAGGAATGCTGTGTCCTTCCCAGTGTCCCACAGCAGGGGGTACATGAGATCCATATGTCCTATTACTAGTGATGGTCATTTTGATGATTTGGTTAAAGTTGTGTCTGCCAGGTTTCTCCACTGTCAAGTTGGCAAATTTCCCTTTGTAATGAATAAGTATCTAGTGGGGGAAATACTTTGACACTACGTGAATATGCCATTTCTCATCATACTACTGAAATGTTTTCTGAAGTCTTGATGTGGGTCCCCAAATTTGGGAGAACAAGTCCTGTCCAGTATCAAACATTAAAGAATTAAGTGTATCAGCCACTTAATTCTCTTACTTATGGCATCTGCAATAAATAGGATACAGGCGTATCTGGTGTGAAAATGCCTTCATAGAAAGATTTAATATGTAGGCTATAGTGTTGGCACAAAGTTTTTATTTCTGAAGTTTGGACTCATACTGCTGAAAATATTAATTTCAGATAATACTTCTAGAAATATAATTCCAAAAGATCGAGCAAGCTGCAGTCACTTCCTCGAAATTCTGGAGCCTCTTATTAATGCTTGTGTATCTTCATAGTTGTATATATTCTTAAGTTATACATAACTGAGAAGAGAAATATTGCCGAAAGCAGCCTCCCTGACACTCTGTGTTTTAGGGTACAGTCTTAGTCAATCTCTCTGTGTTTTTAAAGCCTTCTCTGTGTGGTATAGAGCTCTAAATACCTGTCATTAGTGTTATGCTTAAACCCTACCGTTTTTTGGAAGTCTATTGCTACCTCCTAAATGAACACCTCTCTGATTCATACAGCTCCTCCTTGCCAGAAATTCAGAGGTGATCTCTCTCTCTTTGAACTCCTACAGCACTGATTTTAATTCTAATATTTTTCATCATTGTCTTCTTTATAATAGTGATTTGTATATCTTTATGATCTCTCTACATGGAACTTTTTAGATATCCCACAAAGCTCTGTACCTGGTAGAGTTGCAGAAACTATATACGTATCTTCACTGCTTTGGGTTAAATCATTGTTTCTAAAGAGGCCTTTAAATCAGTGTTATACATACCACTTTTTCATTTTTTAATACATACTTTCATAGTTCGTTCCCTGAGAGACAAAGTCGGTATAATTTTACCATCATATTTATTGGGCTGGGGCTCAAACTTAAGTTACAAAATTAGTGGTGAAACTTGGACTCCAGCTCTGTTTTTCTGATGCTCTCATGCTCAGTTTGCTTCATCAGACTGCCTCTTTTAAAAAATTTTAACAACTTAACTAGGTGGAAGGATTGACCTCAAGCCCCAGTATCATATCAGCAGCCATTAGAATGGATTCATTTATAAGATTAGCTGCCAGTCAATTTGGAAAGCAGAATATGGATGCCTGAAGGATGGGGCCACAGGGCAAGTTTTGAAGGAGGCAAGGTGGTAGAAAAGATTAAACAAACAAAACACCGAGAAAGCTTTACAGAGTGGAGTGGCAAAATTATTGTTTGATTATCAGAGTTCACAATAAACTATTACATTTCTGTCCCAAACATTTCAGACAGAAAACAAATCTAAGGTACAAGGTTTTAAATCCATGGAGTTTCCCACATTCCCTCTCTCCTTGATGATCAGTCTTCAGAGAAAATAGTTATAGAATAAATAAAATAAAAATTTGAAAGTCTGATTAAATATATCACATCAATACTAACATAAGAAAGGACATAAGCTTTTTTTCATAGCAATACTAAGCACAAAAGGCATTTTGAACATTCCAAAACAACACCCCGCCTTTTCATTTGGTCGATGGCATTTTCTCTGAAGAAAGCATTCTGATGGGAAACTGCACACAGTGATTGCAAAACAGAATATCTGATGCCCTCACATTTTTCAGCTTGTAAAATATTTCTATAGCCCACATGTAGCCCTCAAGTGGGTTAAGTAGGTAAATGCTCTCTATATTGTGATCGGTATATGTTATTCCTCTTCTCTTCATCCCCCGCCCCCCCCCCCCCGCTTTTTTTTTACTTTCCTTGGACCTGCCCCTTTCCAACATGAATATAAGATATAAAAACACCAGCTCTTGAAGGAGGGAGATAAGGAAAGAGGAAGGAGGGAAGGAGAAAGAGAGAAAGAGGAAGGAAGCCAACTAGGCAAGATGGCAGATATTATTACTCATGAGTGTGGTTTCCAGAAATTCAGAGCTTGTTACACAAATCTAAGGTGTGATCCTTTCCTCTACATAGAAGCAACTGCCTCTGAAAACATCATTTCTGTGGAGTGACCCCCTCATAGGAAGTCTGACATATGCTCATTTGCGGCATGACCCAACAGAGCTACAATAGCTCACCAGGTATTCAACTTCTGCAGGCAGAATTATTTTCAGGACTATTTTATTTATAAAACTGCACTCAATAAAACTTTAGTTAAAAAAGGTATATACTCATTTAAAATTATTTGTTAAACACATAATGCTAGGCACAGTGTGGAATACTGAGATACAAACATGAATCTAATGTCTATCTTTTCCTTATGGGACTTATTCTAATGGTGATGAGATAATTATGACTCAACTTAGGAAGTTTTTGGTAAAAGCAGGAGATAAAATTTGACCAGCAAGAAAAAAAAAGCTCCTAAGGCAACTCAGAGAAATCAGGAATAGCATCTCAGAGGAGGGAAAGCTGACAAAAGACAGTATAAGCCATCTCTTTCCTTCAACAGATCAGAAATAATCTCTTTCGTAAGTGAATACAATTCAGTGTTAACATAAACATTTAAACACATCATTATTTACAAATAAAATTGTTTATAGGGCAGAGGTCCAATGAAATAGAAAGAACTGCCTTGAGGTAAAATTAATCCCAGGTTGGAAGGAAAAAGATGACTGGAATTTGTTGTAAATCACAGGGGTTTTTTTTAGTATTTTTTTTTAATGTTCTTATTTATTTTTGAGACAGAGAAAGACAGAGCATGAACGGGGGAGAGGCAGAGAGAGAGGGGGAGACACAGAATCTGAAGCAGGCTCCAGGCTCTGAGCTGTCAGCACAGAGCCCGACTCGGGGCTTGAACTCACAGACTGTGAGATCATGACCTAAGCTGAAGTCGGACGCTCAACCGACTGAGCCACCCAGGTGCCCCTGTAAATCACAGTTTTAAGACGACAGAAATTATAGCTGACGGAAAGAGTTTCTGTTGTTTAGTACTGTAAATATGTTAATTTTAGATAAAATAGTATTCCTTTTTCTTTTGCTGGTTTTTTTTTTTTTAACATACAGTGCTTTATTAATTTCAGGTGTACAATGTAGTGATTCAAAACTTCCATACATCATCCGGTGCCCATCACAAGAAATGCACTCCTTAATCCCCATCACCTGTTTAACCCATCCCCCTCCCACCCTCCCTTCTCTCTAGTAACTATCAGTTTCTTCTCTACAGTTAAGAGATTGTTCCTGGTCTCTCTCTCTCTCTTATTCCCTTGCTCATTTGTTTCTTAAATTCCACATCTCCGTGAACTCGTATAGTATTTGTATTTCTCTGACTGACTTATTTCACTTAGCATTACACTCTCTAGCTCCATCCATGTCAATGCAAATGGCAAGAGTTCACTCTTTCATATGGCTGAATAATATTCTATTGTATATACATACCATATCTTCTTTATCCATTCATCGAGGTGTGGACACTTGAGCTGCTTCCCTATCTTGGCTATTGTAAATAATGCTATAAACACCCCAGTGTTTAAATAACTAAATAATTCTACAAACACAGGGGTGTTTATAGCATTAATGGTATAAACACAGGGGTGCGTGTGTGCCTTTGAATTAGTGTTCTTGTATTATTTGGGTAAATACCCAGTAGTGTGACTGCTGGATCCTAATGTAATTCTAGTTTTAACTTTTTGAGGAACCACTATACTGTTTTCCAGAGTGGCTACACCAGTTTGCATTCCCACAAACAGTGCACGATAGTTCCTTTTTCCGTATCTTCACCAACGCCTGTTGATTTTAGCCATTCTGCCAGGTGTGAGGTGACAGCTCATTGTACTTTTGATGTGCATTTCCCTGATGGGTAAGTGATGATAAACATTTTTCAGGTGGCTGTTGGCTATATGTATGTCTTCTTTGGAGAATGTCTGTTCATGTCTTCTGCCCACTTTTTAACTGGATTGTTTGCTTTGGGGGTTGTTGAGTAAGTTCTTTATATAATTTGGATACTAACCCTTTATCAGACGTGTCATTTGCAAATATCTTCTCCTATTCCCTAGGCTGACTTTCAGTTTTGTTGTTTCCTTTGCTGTGCAGAAGCTTTTTATTTTGATGAAGTCCCAATAGTTTTTTTTTTTTTTTTTTGCTTTTGTTTCCCTTGCCTAAAAAGACAGACCTATAAAAATGTTGGTACAGCTGATGTCAAAGAAGTTACTGCCTATGTTCTCTTCTAGGATTTTTATGGTTTCAGGTCTCACATTTAGGTCTTTAATCTGTTTTTAATTGATTTTTGTGTATGGTGTAAGAAAGTGGTCCAGTTTCTTTCTTTTACATGTTGCTGTCCAATTTTCCTAACACCATTTGTTAAAGAGACTTTTTCCCACTGATACTCTTTTCTGCTTTGTTGAAGATTAATTAACCATATAATTTTGGGTTTATTTCAGGGTTTTCTATTCTGTTCCATTGATCTATGTGTGTATTTTTGTGTCAGCACCATGCTGTTCTGATTATTACAGCTTTGTAATATAACTTGAAGTCCAGAATTGTGAGGCCTCCAGCTTTGCTTTTCTTTTTCAAGACTGCTTTGGCTATTCAGGGTCTTTGTGGTTCCATACAAATTTTAGGATTGTTTGTCCTAGCTCTGTGAAAAATGATGTTGATATTTTGACAGGCATTGCATTAAACATGTAGATTGTTTTGGGTGGTATGACATGAGCGTGGAACGTCTTTCCATTTCTTTGTGTCATCTTGAATTTCTTTCATCACTATTTTATAGTTTTCAGGGTACAGGTCTTTCACCTCTTTGGTTAAGTGTATTCCTAGGTATCTTATGGTTTGGGGTGCAATTGATTATTTTCTTAATTTCTCTTTCTGCTGCTTCATTATTGGTGTACAGAAATGCAACAGATATCTCTGCATTGATTTTGTACCTTGTGACCTTACTGAATTCGTTTATCAGTTCTAGCAGCTTTTTGGTGGAGTCTTTAGGGTTTTCTATGTATAGTATCATGTCATCTGCAAATAGTGAAGTTTTACTCCTTCCTTACCAATCTGAATGCCTTTTATGTCTTTTTGTTGTCTGATTCCTGTGGCTAGGACTTCCAGTACTATTTGAACAAACGTGGTGAGAGTGGACATGCCTGTCTTATTCCTAACCTTAGGGGAAAGGCTCTCAGTTTTTCCCCATAAAGGATGATGTTAGCTGTGGATTTTTCAATATGGCCTTTATTATATTGAGATGTATTCCTTCTAGACCTACCTTGTTGAGGGTTTTTATTATGAATCAGTGTTGTACTTTGTCAAGTACTTTTTCTAAATCTATTGAAATGATCATATGGTTTTAATCCTTTCTCTTCTTAATGTGATATATCATGATGACTGATTTACTAATATTGAACCAGCACTTGATTGTGGTGAATGATTTTTTAAATGTATTGTTGGATTTGGTTTGCTAGTATTTTGTGGAGGATTTTTGCCTCTATGTTCATCAGGGATACTGGCCTGTCGTTCTCTCTTTTTAGTGGCGTCTTTATCTGGTTTTCGTATGACAAAATAGTATTTCTAAAAGCTGTTGGGAAAGATCTTGTAAGCTGCCTTTATCTTAAATAATACTAGCCTTTTCTTATAAATTATTGTCAATAGTAGAAAAATTTTCTTCCCTTTTTTTTTTCATAATTTCACAAAGTCCTGAAATTGAGGTAACAATACTAGCAATAACTAGAAGCCCATCACCTCAAGCGCTAAAAATCAGAGAGATGAGCTCATCTAGAAGTATCTCTATCATGTCCCCTCAGTTTATAATACCTGGTAATAGAAGGGACCCTTTTCATTGCTTGTTCCTAAGACAAACTAGAATCAGTTGTTTATCCTCTAATGGATGAGCACATTCACAAGTGGTCATGTGATTCCTGATACCAGACTCAGGCGCCCAGAAGTGACAACAATTATCTAAACTACACATATGATGCAAGAAGTCAGCTGCTCTCTTTTTTTTTTTAATTTCTAGATTTTTAACATCATCACTATTTGATGACTATGTATCAGGCTACTCACACAGTCAAAAGGGCATTAAATTTAAAGGGTATCTGTAAAACTCTAGTATGTAAATGAATAAATGTAAACAAATATCAGAATCTAGGAAGTATGTTGGAATGATGTATATCTGTCAAGTATGAATAAAATATGTCCATTAATGACATCCTTCAAAAAGGCTTTTTTTATTTTTAAAAGAAAGATGGATACAAATGCCAAGATAACTTGCCCTGAGCTATGGAATCAGTAAGTTCTGACTGATTTTCTCCCTATCTTCATTAACTAAAAACCACAGGCAGTAAATAGCATTCTGTAGATCCATTATGATTTCTTTATATTATTCATCTTAAATATTGGCTATTTGGAATAGAATTAAAATACAACAGATAACACACTGCAGAAATAATTATGCACAGGTTTCAACTAGAGTCAAAACAATGATTTTTCATTGCTAACACTCTAAGCTGAAAGATTTTACTTTTATTTGTAATAATAATTTATAATTATTTTCTCCTCCACCAAATGCATGGGTGTCCCACAGTTTTGTATTTTCTTATATAGTGAATCACATGAAAAAAAGGAAGCTATGATACTTTTATGAGCATACTGGAAAATAATTGTACATGCAGATAATAAAGAGATGACCACTGGGACATCATTAAATTAGATTTAACAAATTCTTACAATGATTTCAAAAATCATTAGGATTGGAGATTATATATACTCAGGATTCAATATTTCAGATCATATGAGCAAAAAGTTTATTGACCATCCTGAAAACCAGTTTATGTCCACCACCTTGCTGCTATTTCCCATGGGCATCAAGTGAATTTCCTAATTTTTCCTCCTATTTTGTTGTGAACATGAGATCGTATATGTAGAAGACTCAACACAATATCTGACACATATTAAGTATTCAACAAATACTATAAATTTCACCTTTGTATTTTATAATTGAGAATAATTGAGAAGGAAAATGAAGCACATAGGTAAAAACTACTTGTATTCAATATATAGCCTTGTTTGATAATCATAACTACCCACACTAGAACTAGATTTTACCCAGAACCTTTTTTTTAATTTTTTTAAATGTTTATTTATTTTTGAGAGAGAGAGAGAGAGCACAAGAGGAAGAAGGGCAGACAAAGAGGGAGACACAGAATCTGAAGCAGGTTCCAGGCTCTGAACTGTCAGCACAGAGCCGGACGTGGGGCTCAAACTCACAAACTGCAAGATCATGACCTGAGTCAGTCATACCTGAGCCACCCAGGTGCTGCTACCCAGAACCATTTTCATTCCATATGAAAAAAAAATGGAGGCATAAAATATCATACTGAATCCAACAAATGACAGGAGCAGCTCCCAGAGCTGACTCCACCCACATAGGTAAGGGAGAGCTTCAGCGAATAGTAACCCCACTCTGGTATTTCCTCTTAACTTCAGAGCTAAGCCAGGCAAAGGTACGTAAGCTGTGAAGGTTCACATCAAAGGTGAGTCACCCATTCCATTTTCAGATAACCAAGATTAACTGTTCCACTGACATTATCTTCACATAGAATGCCAAAAAGGAGAAAATAAGGAACTTGCTTATACATTAGTAAAAAAGAGAGAAACATACTTAAAACAAAAGAAAATATTTATCCTATCTTACTGGCCATCATTAGATTTTTTTTTCATTTCTCTCTTCAAATATTCTCAATTATAGAATAATCAAGATAAAATCTGTAACGTGTATTGGGTGCTTATCATGTGCCAGACATATTGGGTCCTTTACCTAATGGTCTCTTTTTACAACAAACTTAAGAGGAGTAGCTGGGAAATAAAGTGATGCCCATGGTAAACCACTTAAATGAAAGTAAAAGCATCTTTATTTGTTGTCACAATCTTTTTTTTTTTTTGAGAATAATGTTCTTTGTTTTTCCTAAGTTATTTAGTGTAGATGTACACATTACCTCCTTTTTCTTTTTAACTGGATAGAACACTGACTCAAAGTGACACAACTAAATAAGTCACAATAAAGGAAAGAAAAGTTGATCATAATTAAAGAATAGCTACAATCATCCACTATGTGAGAGACAGAAGTCTCTTGCAAACACTGCTATACTGAATAACAGTGATTAAATATATACTGGACAGTTAAATTAAAGTCATGGGCAATCCTAATTTCTTGATGGTAAAAATGGCAATACTCCAAATATAAACAGATACTCCCTCCAATATTTCTTCAAAAATATTTTTTACTCTAATCTCTCATACTTACATATCTCTCTTTATCAAAATCTAAGGTTATTCCTTAGCCAAAACCCTGTGAAAATGCAGATCTGTCATCATTATTTTTGGCCATTTTGTCCAGCAATTTGCACTCCTTAAGCCAAGGATGTTAAACTTAAATAAAGTATGTCTTCAGGAAAAAATGGCACTTTTAAGTCTGGTATTAATTTATCCTCTTGAATTTTCAAAGCCAGCAAAGTATGAACAAATCAAGGTTACCTACACAATGACAGGATTTATCAGTATTTATTATTAACCCATGTACGCCAGGAAAGATTATGGTTCTGTAAGCAAGCTGTGGGACAAGTACATGGCATATAGTCCTAACCAAATCACTTTTTGATTTATTTGCTGAACAAATATGCAATAAGCATTACTCATAATCATTGTGCATTCTGGGGATCACCTTCCTTAAATAATTTTGCTTCACTAAAGATCATTAAATCAGTACTTCAAACCCAACTTGTGTCTACAACAGAGCAAACACTTCCACCTTTATATGTAATCATAACCATATGAGCCATTACACCTCCTTTTTTCCAGAACATAGAATTAGAGTAGAATGTTTTTAGTTTCAGCTTCATCACAGGAAACGATAATCAAACGGACAGAAACAAAGCTAAAATTTGAAACAGGAGCTTGAAGTGAGAGAAGAATATAAACAATATTTGAAATGAGACTACTTCATAGAATAAATTCTAAAGTACCGCAGAGAAATTAATTTACATACACACAATGCAATTACAAGAAAAGAAGGGGCCTGCATCATTAGGGTAGGGTGAAGGAAGTCTCCAATTATAAATCACGGTGATCCCCACTTGACCTCACTTGGAATACTGTTAGTCATAAATAGAGTTTCCACTGTATGCAATAAAAGAACAAATCTTCAAATTTTATATAAATTCTAATACCCATTCTAGGACTGACCATTCCCTAAATAGTTCAGACCACAGAGGTTTTCTTACTCCTATACCTAAACAATTTATATTGGAACATGAAATTTCATTTCAGAATTTTAGCATTTGAGAAAACTAACGGTTCCTGGTTTTGTAACTCGCACGGAAATATTGGGTCGAGTACCAAAATGGACACGGAAAGGCAGTCCTCCAAAACATCGTTGGATAAGCAGTCACTTCCAGTTAGACTTGTTGAAAATCTGCTTTCTTTCTCTGCACCGACATCCATGAGAGTACTCTGTAGCAAGTGAGCAGTACATGTGTATGTCTGACTAGTATCAATAATAACATCTGGCTGACTATTATAAAGTTATACAAATCAGAAAATAAGGTATTGTGTCTAATCAACTTTGTTCCTCATACCTAGTATGATACTTTGAAGAAAGTAAGAATTTCTTAAGTATTATGTGAATACACAGAGGAAGGAAGAAAGGAAGGAAGGAAGGAAGGAAGGGAAGAGGGGGAAAGGAAGAGAGGGAAGGAAGAGGGAGTGTGAAGATACTCTTCGCAAAAGTATATAGAGTGACTTCAACTACAGAGAATAAGATGAATATAAAGTAACACATGAAGGATACATCACTGAAATGTTAGAAAACAGTATCTCTTTTCATACTGCGTTAATAGATTTAATCTCTTCCAAATATATGAGTAAAGAAATAATTCTTAAAAAGAGATTAATGAGTTTATAAAAGTTAAACTGAGTTCCTCTTGGCTGCTGAATTTATGATTCCATCCTGTGCAACAGTATACTGTTAATCCATGGGAGAGGCAGCCTGAGAGAACTGTGTCTCCCTACTCTCGAAAGGAAGTGGAGGTTAATCCTTCAAGGTTTTTAACCCAGGAGGTTCTTATTTAACTTCTAGTCATGGAAATGCAAATCAAACTAAACAAATCATCTACGAATACCACGGACATTTACCCAGTAAACACCTTTCTGCGCACTACAAACAGTCTAATGAACTACGTAAACTTCCTGAGAACACTTCTACTTCTCAAAAAAAATTACAGATTCAACACACACACACACACACACACACACACACACACACACACACACACACTCAGACAAACAAGGGCAAGTAAACAGGAGAAATCAGAATACGATAGGAGGTTTGAATCCATGTTAGTATCTTGCTTGTGATATTATACTAGAGTTTTACAAATTGTTACCACTAGAGGAAGTTAGGAAAAGTGTACAAGAGATCTCTCTGAATTATTTCTTACAGTTTTATGTGGGTTTACAATTACCTAGAACAAAAGTTCAGTTAAAAATATGGATGATTTGTTATAAGCTTGGAGCCCTTAAACTAGTAATTTATAACTCTCAAAAACAAAGCCAACCAGAGCTGACCCATACCACCACAGACAGAATAATCAACAACTGAAGCAAATATAAAATCTATCTCCAGTTTTACAAAATTTTAAGGAAAGAAATTAGCTCGAATATTCAAATAGCCACTTCATTAATCAAAGAACTGAAAATAAACATTATGACATTTCTCTTGTCCATACTTATTGCTTATTTGTAGAACTTCAACTATAATATTTGTGATTCACCATCAATAAATAAAAATTAGTTACAGTAGCTGTCAGAAAGTAATTATTTGTCATATAAGAGTTTTTGCCACATAAATAATAAAGTATTTCCTCTCTGGAGTCTCGTTTTATTCCTGCTCAGTCTGAAAAAAGTAATTTTTGACAATTTTTTCAAATTATTAATTTTGAAATATTGACACTAATCACTAACTTCCCAATACACATAAAAACTTATCAGCAATGTCATTATTAATCTTCATATATCTGTTTTTGGAAAAATAATTTTGTACATTTGCAAAATATTAGCGATGTCTTCCAAATGCAGGTGATTTAAATGGCACTTGATGTTCCTTTTTGTGAGGTTCAGATGTTATACCGAGGCAGAAAAAGTCATTACAATACTGCAATAAAATAGTGAAATATGAGAAATACACTGGCAGAGAGGATTTAATCTGCTATACTGTTTTAAATGGAAATATATTGTGCGATTATACATTTTGCAAAATGGCATCACAGATATTACTGCTCCCTGGTGAAAGATACCCAAATCTCCATTTATTTGGCTGGTGTAGGTATGGCCTCAGGTGTGCACCTGCAAGTAAATTAAATCTAATTGCTTATTTTCAGTTTCCTTGGAAAGTACTGCCTTTAAGCAAGATGTAAATGCATTTAAATGGGTATGTTCATCTGAAACTCTGTTCAATAAGTCAAGTGTTTCTTGCAATATAAAGATTTTTCTTTGATCCAGGATATTCATGATATTTCACTTAAAAGTGCAGGCACAGCATGGTGGAATTGAAAGAGAATGTGTTTTGAAGTCAGATGGACATAGGCTTGGATTCCAGCTTTGCTACTTAACAACTGTGTGATAGGACAGTTAGTTAAGCTGAGATTCCGAGTGCTCATTTATAAAAATGAGAGAAATAAGACCTGTATATGGGATTCTTGTAATAATTAAATAGTATAACACGCACGATAAGGCCTAACATAAAGCACGCACTTCGAAAAGAATATGATGTCAGAAATAATACGAAAACTTGGTATAGGCTCTAGTGAAGAGAGTTAATACAGGTGTGAACCCCCCTCCGGTGGTTAACAAATAACCACTGGATGCCTAATTTTGAGATATGGGTTCATGTTTTACCTCTAAAGAAGAATATGAACTTACAGGTCAGTCTGCAATAATATAGCTACCAAAACTTCAAGCCCAGAAAACTGTTTCAAGGTCGTGTAGCAGCACTGAGAAGAAAATGATGCATAATGTAAAAACAAACTGCATATTCACAAACATTTTTTCAAGTTAAATAATTTGACAAAATTGGAGCAAAGGGAAACAACAACAACAACAACAACAAAAACCCAGAAAACTTCCAGCTGCAATTTTCTGAATGTGGGACCTTGCTGCCAAATCCCAGTTTGAGTCCTATGTTCTTATTTCTTCTTTGTGAAGCTAGGAAGTGTCCTATAAAAGATCTACAAAAGGGATGAGAACGAAGTCTGCTGAAAAGAACTCCTTGACAGGTAGTGATCACTTATTTCATGGAAACGTTAAAATGTATGCTACACAGCTTCTTTTAAATGGAGCAAGTTTCTCAGGATCCACATAAGAGTGAAAACATATGGTACCTGTCTTTCTCTGTGTGACTTATTTCACTTAGCATGACACTCTCCAGTTCCATCCACGTTGCTACAAAGGGCCAGATTTCATTCTTTCTCATTGCCAAGTAGTATTCCATTGTATATGTAAACCACATGGGGGGAGGGGAAGGAAAAAAAAAGTTAGAGAGGAGGGAGCCAAATCATAAGACACTCTTAAAAACTGAGAATAGACTGAGGGTTGATGGGGGGTAGGAGGGAGGAGAAAGTGGGTGACGGGCATTGAGGAGGGCACCTGATGGGATGAGCACTGGGTGTTGTATGGAAACCAATTTGACAATAAATTTCATTTAAAAAAAAAAAAGAAGAAGAAAAAAAAGAAAAAAAGAAATGGAGCTAGTATTTTAAAGCAGGGTCTCCAAACTGAATTTTAAGAAGAGGATTAAATCTCCTAATACACATTTATTAAGAGAAAGTATGTTTCATTTAATTAGTTTTTAGTAATTTTAACATAATTTATTATTATAAGACGAATAGGTTATTATTATGAATTTATCACATGTTATAACTAATATTTTGTAGTGCCTCCTCTGCACCATGAACTAAGTGACTTGCCTTTCTTGTATTATCTCATTTACCTGACAGAAAAACCATCTGAAGCATATTGCTTCCATTTAGCAGATGAAAAAGTTGAGGCTTTGTGAGATTAAGTCATTTGACCATGTTCACCTCGCTCAAGTAGCAGAGCCTCTCCACTGAGAGCCCTGTGAACTCCACAGGTCAAATATCCTCCCCAACCAAAATCCCTCTGAATATATTCGAGGCCTCCCCAAATCTCTGGTTAAAATTCATTCTGAGTTGTTTTCATACAAAAAATATTCTACCACATAAATATCATCTTCCATCTTGAAAGAAAATAAGGGAGCACAGAGACAGAGAGACCCAGAAAGAGTCAGAGACAGAGACTGAGAAAGCAAGAGTGAGAGACAAAGAAGCAAATAATCTGGATACGACAGTCCAAAGTAAAATTTAAGATAAAATACTGAGAAAAACTAGATTTAATAAATGCCATTTCTGAGGATATTAAAATAATGAGCTCTGCAAATATTCTGCTTTTTAGTTTCTAGAAAGCCCAAATATGTAGTGCAGGTGGGGGAAACACAAATGAATAATAAAATAAATAGTCTGATGACCAAGAAAGGTACACTTAAGGGATTTAACATTTGTAAAATGATACAAATACCCCTTGACTTGACTGCCTGGCTGATGTTGGACAACTTTGTGTTTAGGGCCCTGTGACTATCTCCTACACCGATATAATTATAACTTTGCAATAAAAGAGGTATATAATAAATCCAAGGCTCTTTCTGCCAGCTCACAAAGGTGCATGTAAATTGTTGAAGGTCAGTTTTATGGGTTCGTTTACTATCTATCATAGTCATGACTACACATAAAAATTGTCCCATAGACAATAAATACATCTGAGGCAAGGCCCTATTCCACCACAACGTGCAGCCGCTGCGATGAATCCGTGGCTCCGAATGTGCAGTGTGTTAAAACGTCTATAGTAGAAAGCATGTAGAAAGTCACTCACTCCTATGATGTTTAGCGTAAACAAATTTTCATATGTACGTGGTCCCGGTGGTTGCATGAAAGAATAGAGTCTATTTCACTGACAATTCTCCAATGTGTCTATATTCCGCAATTTCATGTGTCACCGCCCCTCTCTTAGGACCAAATTAAGGCTTTTCATAAAATCAACTGAAGTATGTAAACCATGATGTATTGCCATTTATGGTGCCTCAATAAAGTATCATTTATCTATCACTATTGAATAGAATACAGACATTTTGTGAGCAATAAATATAGACCGTGAGATCATAATGTTATTGAACTACTCAGGCATCCCACACTATCTCTTTGGGGTAAGAAAATATTCCTGAAGTAGACTCATAAACAAAAGGTGCAAAAGGCAGAAGAAAATATCGGCCGTTTCACTGCATTATTTGATTCAAAATAAAGTTATATTTTTAAACAGATTAAAAGATAACAATAATCTTGGCAGTCCAAAAGTCTTGTAACAATAATGAACAGTCACAGGTGATGTTTTGAACTTTTTGTTCGTGATAGTCTCCAGTATCTCCTGGCCTCTAGAGGACACATCATCTATAAGTTGAAATATAATATTAAACTGTTGAAAGTGACAAGGCCTCTACCCTTAAAGGATAGAAGAGACTTCCAAAGATATAGTAATAGCATTTCAACAGGGTCTTAAACATAACATCTTCCAGACAGAGTAAATGCAATCTATCATTTTGGAATAAGGATATTTTTCCTTTCATTGAAGTGAAGGAGGCAGGAAGAGATGATTTATCAAGGGCTTTTCAGGCATCTTAGAGATATAGTTCCTTTTGTCCTCAAAATAATCTTATACGGTAAGTATCATCATACCCATTTTACATACAAAGAAGCAAAGGCCTAAACAGATTAAACAATTAGTCGCGCGCACAGTCAGGACTTGAAATCAATGCTGACAGACTGTATCACACCACACTCCCTCCTTCTGAGGGATGTGTATTCAGTATAATTCTTAAGATCATTAAGAATATAACGTATGTCTAGCTTTTAAATTAGCAAGGGCTACTTTATTCATCTGCAAAGATTTGCTGTCAACATAGAACCTATACCAAATATATTATAAGATTTTAATGAAGCTGTCTTGACTTTCATTATCTACTCTGGAGACCAACAATCTATTCTTCATTTAAGGGTTGAAGTTACTAACAAAGATGAAATACCTCTGTAGTCTGGTTTAGTAGTTTGGACCTAAACAAAGGAAGAATTGGTAGCAGTAGAAAAAAAGCCCTAAATTGTCTCCAGTATCATTCTATCAACCATAGTAAGACTTTAATTATGTAAATAATTATATAAATAAGAATTCTATAAAATTATTTAATATTTTAATCATCTTAAGAAATTAGAGTTTGGTAGATTTTTTTCCCCTTAAATATCTAATGACTATAATAGAACAGTTGTTGGGCCATGATTTTGAGGTCAAACTAGATCTAAACTAAGCAAGAGGACTGAAAGAGTAACTGAAAGAATTCTGAAAATCATTTCAAGAATGTACGTAGTAACTCACATTTCAAGAATGTACATAGTAACTCACATTTCAATCTATAAAATAAAATAATCACAAGGTAACAAGAGAAATACTCACATCTGATACATTGTAGCTCAAGGGAAGATGCTTTAACTGGAGCCGACTTTTGATTTGACAGCCCCTTTTACTGGATGCATTCCAATGCTCTCCCACAGGTTCCCAGAGAGAGCTTTGGTCCTATCATTCTTCTTTTCTGACACTCATTCTTCCTTGACTGCCCCCATGTTTTAGTATGAGTCCCCCTAGCACTAATCATGCTAAAGGTATGTGATCTTCTGGCTGTCTTATTCAGCATTCACCACTGAAAACAGCACTGGAAGCCAACAATGTGTCCTGTGTTCATAAATATGTCTTTTGAACCATCTGGAGGAATTTTCATTGTTTGTAACATGGACAGAGCCCCCATTATCCTCGTGCAAATAAAAGTAGTTCTTAACAGAAATATGTTTTCTTTACTGAACATTATAAAAGGCCCCCTGATCTTCAACTTGAGGAGTATGGCATTCAAAAAAAAAAAAAAAAAAAAAAAAAAAAAAAAAAAAAAAAGGTAAGATTCTACATAAACTATGAAAAAAGAAAAGAGACAGGAAAGAGAAGAGAAACTTGCCAAAGAACATCGAGACTTACTTATAAACAACTCTCTTCTCTCTTTAGGATAATCCCATATACTATCATTAATAATCCTTTGAGACCAAAGAAATTGGTGGCATGAAAAAAGTTAACATAAATATTAAAATAGACCACATTCATTATTAAATAGCAAAATTAAAATAGCAATATTCCCAATATGACCTAGTGTCTTTAGAAGTTGGGTTACATTTTACACCTTAAGAACTTAGGGCTAAGTAATACATAATTTATTCAAGGTCTATTACTGTGTAAAATTTTTGCTAAAACTATCATGCGATTTCAAAAACACCTCTGTTTTAGCCAAATCTGTGGTTCATTAAAACTGTGAAATATTCCATAACTCTCTAGAATCAGGAGGTCACTGTCAAGACCTATTACCTGTGCAGACAAGTTCTCATCTCTAATAAAATTTTTTCATAAAACTGTGCACAGGCACAAAGTACAAAAATAATGAATACAGAAAAAGTACAATCAAATTCCTAATTCTGAAAACAATCATGAAACGGTTAAAAATAATGTCACAGTGTGGTCATTTGTGAAAGTGAAGTCCATGAACATATATATCCAGCATCCCATGTAACATGCTTAAGAATGACTATAATCAGAAAGCAGACAGAGCTAAACTCTCCCTCTAGGGCTGAACATCTGAAGTAAGCCGGGAGGCTAAAATAATCAGGTGAATATAGACACTATAATTTTCAGAGAACCTCACAGTCCTTTTAGGCCTGAGACTGACTTCACAATTTCTTTGAAATGCTGAAAAGAAGCCCAGAAAAATCAAAGCAAAGGATTATTATCCAGAGAATCCAAACCGTAGCTTGTAATACAAAGTTCAGTTTGTTTCCAAAGCAAATAAAACACTCTATTTGTGTGATGGAATACATGTTGAAATGCTGTTTATTGCATGTTATATAGGAAGAAGTTTTTGACGCATTTCTTCAATAGTTTCGTCTGCTGATATGCAATCACATCTGGGTTTAACAGTGGCTGTCACTCTACTCATTCAGGATTAGGACTAATTTTTGAATCACTGGCTCATAAGAGATGTGCATTAATCAGGACTGCCTCAGTAGCATGCGCCAACCACACACACACACACACACACACACACACACACACACACACACACAACTGTGGTTCTATATGTATGCTACATGGAAACACAAAGGTTACTTGGGAAACAGACTGTCTTTACTTTATGAATTATGGAGCTTCTATGGAAATCTGGATCATAATGTAAAGTAGTTATTTATTTAATGGGAAGGAGGCCAATGGCAAAGCCACTTGGAATTTCCAGTCTATTTATTCCCAAACGATACGCCTTCATATATTTGATTCAAGACCTTATTTGAACATTGTGTGGAAAACTGTAAGAGCCAAGTGCCGTGTCTTAGGAGAAATGCCACGTATCAGGAGAAGGCCATCTTATGATCTCAACGTTACTAACCTCTGAAAATCTGCTGTTGCTACAGACACGTCTTCCTCTGGTCATTTAGAAGGCACACTTCTGACTCCTTCCACTCTTTGCTCCACACTATCGTTCAATTGTTTTCAAGTTGTAAATATCATCTTCTGTGGTACCTCTTGCTCAAAAAACTTAATGTCTTGCCATTGCTCTTAAGACATAAGGAAAATCTTTAACATCTCTTATTAAATAGGCTGATTTTTCCCTGTCCTCTTATTCTCCTTGTTTCAGCCACACTGATTTTCACTAAGCCTCTCATATATACTAGGAAAAATGCATGCACTGTCCTTTCTGCCTGAACATTCTTCCCCCTTTGGCTGACTGAGTCCTATCTGTCCTCAAGCTATTCTGGCAGAGAAAACTTCCCTCCTTTTATAGAGCCTACCCTTCTGGTTGGAAAGGTGTGTAAGAAAGAACAAAAATGGAAAGAAGGGAGGGAAGGGATGAGAAGGGAAGAAAGGGGCAACAGATAAGAGCTTAAGGAGGTTAGGGAGTAATACTTGGGGTAGGTCTACACGGTAAATATACAGGTTTCTTGGTTCCGCTGATCTTATAAGACAAGTTGTAATGGCAACTGGTATAACATAGCTTCCAAACTTCTACAGGAACATGTTATAAGTTTTCTTTATATAGAACTCTCCTGGACACATAAGAAAACTTTTAATTTTTCCTTAAGATTACTTAAGAAGTCACACACTTCTCATCAATGAGCAGTTAAAGGGGAAAGTTGGTGTTTTATCTCTTTGGTCAGCTCTCACAAATGTTGAAGTTCATCTTGACCACTTAGAGGGATTCCTGTTTATACTGTCACGGTGTTCACCAAGATCTACAAACATCTTCTCTTTAAAATTGTTCTTTTTTAGCCAGTCTGATTAAGCTATGTTTAGGAGAGTTATTCGATAGACAAAACAGATAGATGTGTATGGCCTTCTTTACCCCAGTGGTACTTAAGCAAAACAGTTTCAGGTTACCTGTATTTCATAGGAAGACCATTTACCTGGTTATGTCTGTGCAATATAAATGTCAAGAAATATATTCAAAGCGCATTTATCCCTCCTACACATGAATCAGATTTGTTAATTCTACACATTCTTCAATTTTCTGGAGCATTGCAAGAATTTATGATAAAAAGGTATGGTTCTGAATACTGATGCAGTGATACAGACATCCCTCCCCCTCCTAACGTACATACAAATCTTCCAATATTGGGATTTTAGCTACATCCTATGTTTCTCACGGCCACAACTACTTAATGCCACTGATGATCACTCTTATTTTCTAGTTTTTTTCCCACAACTCCCGTAAACCTGCCATAATGAGTTAGAATTATGCCCAGCAGAGAAGGTACCTTGTGGCCCCAATTACATCATTCAGTGAGCACAATTATGTAACAGAAATGTAAAATGCACAGTCACTATATGTAAGAGAATGTTGTTATGTCTTTTTTATTCCACAAGAAAGTCAAACAAAAGAATTAGGTATGCAGGTAAACATTCTTTTCAATAACATCAGGAAATAGTACCATATTGAGGGCAAAAATTTAACATTTCCCTTAACTTTTTAAAACATGTGAAGAGTGATTTCTTTTAGAAAAATTAGGAGTCATGTCTTTTGACTCTAGAGCAGTACAATTAAAAAATAAATAGCATCCGAATTTGTCATGTTCATATCTGACCTTCTATACTACAACTTTATGGCAAAAACAAATGTTTTCTAAAAGGAATTCAATCCTGAACTTGTGATAAGGATATCTAGAGATATTTGAAAATCTGGCTTTAAAAAATCTGTATGATTCATGAAATTACATTATTATGTAAAATGGGGTATTATTTCTGTAGACAATTTCTCTTCATAATTACATTGCACAGAATGCTTGATTTTAGAACTATCAATAGAAACAAATTGATTTGGACTTTTTTTATGACCCACTATAGCAGTAGAAAAGTTCTTTGGAATTTTGTTTTTATGTAGATATCTTCAGCAAGAGTCTGGAAAATGGGTAGCTATTATATTCTGCATGTTTTTGTCAAAAAAGATTTTTGATCTTTAAAAATGATTCTCGAGAGATCATAAAAGCCATATATGAATGGCCCAATGCTAATACCATCCTCAATAGGGAAAAACTGAGATCTTTACCCCTAAGGTCAGGAATAAGACAGGGATGTCAACTCTCGCCACTGCTATTCAACACAGTATTGAAAGTCTTAGCCTCTGCAATCAGACAACACAAGGAAATAAAAGGCATCCAAATCGGCCAGGAGGGGGTCAAACTTTCACTCTTCGCAGATGACATGATACTCCATATGGAAAACCATAAAGATTCCACCAAAAAACTGCTAGAACTGATTCATGAATTCAGCAAAGTTGCAGGATATAAAATCAATGCACAGAAATCGGTTGCATTCCTATACACCAACAATGAAACAACAGAAAGAGAAATCAAGGAATCGATCCCATTTACAATTGCACCAAAAACCATAAAATACCTAGGAATAAATCTGACCAAAGAGGTGAAAAATCTATACACTGAAAGCCATAGAAAGCCTATGAAAGAAATTGAAGAAGGCACAAAGAAATGGAAAAATATTCCACACTGCTGGATTGGGAAAACAAACATTGTTAAAATGTCGATACTACCCAAAGCTATCTACATATTCAATGCAATCCCTATCAAAATAACACCAGCATTCTTTACAGAGCTAGAACAAATAATCCTAAAATTTGTATGGAACCAGAAAAGACCCCAAGTAGCCAAAGTAATCTTGAAAAAGAAAACCAAAGCAGGAGGCATCACAATCCCAGACTTCAAGCTATACTACAGAGCTGTAATCATCAAGGCAGTATGGTACTGGCACAAGAACAGACACTCAGATCAATGGAACAGAATAGAGAACCCAGAAATGGACCCACAAATGTACGGCTAACTAATCTTTGACAAAGCAGGAAAGAATATCCAGTGGAATAAAGACAGTCTCTTCAGCAAGTGGTGCTGGAAAAACTGGACAGTGACATGCAGAAGAATGAACCTGGACCATTTTCTTACACCAGACACAAAAATAAACTCAAAATGGATGAAGGACCTCAATGTAAGACAGGAAGCCATCAAAATCCTTGAGGAGAAAGCAGACAAAAACCTCTCTAATCTTGGCCGCAGCAACTTCTTACTCAACACGTCTCTGGAGGCAAGGGAAACAAAAGCAAAAATGAACTACTGGGACCTCATCAAAATAAAAAGCTTCTGCACAGCGAAGGAAACAATCAGCAAGACTAAAAGGCAACCGACAGAATGGGAGAAGATACTTGCAAACGACATATCAGATAAAGGGTTAGTATCCAAAATCTATAAAGAACTTATCAAATTCAACACCCAAAAAACAAATAATCCAGTGAAGAAATGGGCGCAAGACATGAACAGGCACTTCTCCAAATAAGACACCCAGATGGCCAACTGACACATGAAAAAATGCTCAACTTCACTCATCATCAGGAAAATACAAATCAAAACCACAATGAGATACCACCTTACAACTGTCAGAATGGCTAACATGAACAACTCAGGCAACAACAAATGTTGGCGAGGCTGAGGAGAAAGAGGATCTCATTTGCACTGCTGGTGGGAATGCAAACTGGGGGTGCAGCCACTCTGGAAAACAGTATGGAGGTTCCTCAAAAAATTAAAAATAGAACTACCCTACAACCCAGCAATTGCACTACTAGGTATTTATCTAAGGGATACAAGTGTGCTGCTTCGAAGGGGCACATGCACCCCAATGTTTATAGCAGCCCTATCAACAATAGCCAAATATTCATCGGTGGATGAATGGATAAAGAAGATGTGGTATATATACATCTGGAGTATTACTCGGCAATCAAAAAAAATGAAACTTTGCCATTTGCAACTACGTGGAGAGAACTGGAGGGTATTATGCTAAGTGAAATTAGTCAGAGAAAGACAAATATCATACGACTTCACTCATTCTGAGGACTTTAAGAGACAAAACAGATGAACATAAGGGAAGGGAAACAAAAATAATATAAAAACAGGGAGGGGGACAAAACAGAAGAGACTCACACATATGGAGAACAAACTGAGTGCTACGGGAGGAGTTGTGGGAGGGGGGATGGGCTAAATGGGTAAGGGGCCCTAAGGAATCTACTCCTGAAATCATTGTTGCACCATATGCTAACTAATCTGGATGTAAATTAAAAGTAAATAAATAAATAAAAATGATTCTCGAGATACTTTCTCTTTCAGAGGTGGTAGGGGTTGAATTGTACCCCTCCCTTCAAGAAAAATGTATGTTGAAATCCTAACACCCTGAACCTGATTTGAAATAGGGTAAGTGAGCCAAGAAGAGGAGTATGGTGTGCCCCTAATACCGTATGACTGGTGTTCTTAGAGGATGATGGCCATGCAGCAGAGGCGCCCAGGGAGAACACCATGTGATGATGACAGTAGACTTGAGTGACACATCGACAAGGCAAGGAACTCCAAGGACTGCCCGCACACCAGCAGACGCTGGGAAGAGGCAAGGAAGAATTGCCCTCCAGACTCCTGAGGGAGCACAGCCCTGGTTCTACCTTGACTTCAGACTGCTGGCCTGTGAGAAAACAAACTGCCGTCGTTTTTAACTGCCTCATTGATGGTAGGTACTTTGTGATGACACCCCTGGGATTTAATACAAGACGGAAATTAGGCTCACAATAAAATGTGACCCAGCTCTATCAATGCCACTCACCAAACCTTCATGCTACTATCTCAGTTACTCATCTCACCCGGACCCATGAGTAGCTTAATGTATCATCTCCATAATTCAGACATCTGCTGAAAGAACGGAATTCTTCGAGATGGTTATTTAATACATATATACAGAGAGACAGGCATAAATAAATTTGAACCACATATCAAAACTTCCTTAGATAAACTGAACAACAATGAGGGAATTTGAATACAATTTCACGTAAGGTGTTAGATACCATCGTATTTGAACCGTGGTCCAACATGGCAAGCTCGCCTGCTGCCTGGATTTGCATCTCACCTATTGTAGAGCTCAAGTACCTAGTACAGCATCTTGCATTTACTAGCATCTCAATAAATGGTTACCAGTTGCTATGGATTGAATTGGATCACCCTGAAATTCAAAGGTGAAGGCTTACCCAACACCATGACTGTATCTGGAGGAAGGATCTTTAGGAGGTAATTAAGGTTAAATGAGGTCATAAGGATAGGGTCCTAATCTGATAGGATTAATGTTGTTATGAGATCAGGGAGAAAGTAGCAGAGAGCTCTGAATGCAAGCCAGGAAGAGAGCCCTCGCTAGAACCCAACCATGTTAGCACCATCATCTCAGACTTCCAGCGTCCAGAACTGTGAGAAAATAAATTTCTGCTATTGAAGCCACCCAGCCCATCCTATTTTATTATGGCGTCCCAAGCTAATACAATGGTGACCAAACTATTATATTACATTATGGCAAAAGATCCAGAAAAAAAGTATGTGGCAAAACATTCAGACTGTCATGAGACTACTTCACCAAGGATTATGAGATTTTGGCAAAGATTATGAGAGTCTGGTATTGCTGGTTTCATAGGATAATAATAGCTTTTACAAAATTGTCGAAAGTCTCCCACTGAGGGCAAAGAGATATTGGCAATACCTCCTCTATACCAACTGTCAAAGATTGCAATCCTCTTGTGAATTATGAAACACTGGTTAACATGACGGCCTGGCTTTTAATCATATTTAAGAATCCGACAGACATACTTCTGGCCATGAATCTTATCTCTTTCAAATTTTTTATCCCAATAAATTCATAGGTATATGAACTAAAAATCAAGGTGGCAGGTTTTCCCCATAACCTGAGTTCGTTTTCCTGCTCTATTTTCATTGTATTTAGTGAACTGTTTCTTTCTGAGTGGATGTGCGCACTTGGCCCTGACTGAGTAGTGACTTCAAGGAATTAAAAAACAAAACTGTTGGGTGTTGCTAAAAGAGTGCATGGCAGCTGACAATGAATTCATGAGTGTCCAGGGTACATTTGGTATAAGCAAAATGGAGCTACCTGGTATACTGGTTATTAGCTTTGAAGCCCAGTAATCAGATTTCAGACTGGGAGTATATAGCAATCATAATAATCAGATAAATAAAGTAATTTATAGTAAAATATGATGGCACATTTATGTTCAAAATTCCCTTGGTGTTATGAGCTTAACTGTGTCCCCTCAAAATTCCAATGTTGAAGTCCTAACCCAAATTACTTCAGAATGTCACTGCATTGAGACATAGGAGATTGAAGGTAAATAAGATAAAACAAGGTCGTATGGATGGAGCCTAATCTAATGTGAATGATGTCGTTATACGAAGAGGAGTTTATGACAGACCCACACACACAGGAAAAACCATGTGATGATACCAGAAGGTGACCATCTACAAGCCAAGGTGAGAGCCCTCAAAAAACAAAACAAACAACTCTGCCAATGCCTAAATTTCCCTTAAACTATCAATTCATTAGAAATGTAGAATCCAGGATCTAATGAAACACTCACTCATCTTTCAAGACTCACACTTAAAATACCTGTGTCTGGGAAGGCTTCCTTGATTCTCCCATCTACACAGCTCTCTCTGCATTTACTTCTAGAAGAGCTGTCTGTATATTATGTTTGACCTACCAGCTTACGTTCCATTTCCTCCTCTGAAGAGACCTCCAGAACAAGGAATATATCCTATCTATCTTTGTAAACACAGCACAGAGTTTAAAAACCTGGCACATGGCAAATAATGAACACCTACCTCCTAAAGCCATGAAACTAGAAAATACAGCAGTTGGATTAGCTGATTTTTTAAGATCCTTTAACACTCTAAAATTCTACAAAGACCTAATTCTAATTTTTATATCACCTGCTCCACATTGTTCATGATTAAATTCAGGCTGTATATTTTTAAAATGTGGATTCTGTTTCAGACCGTGTAGGGGTTCTGAGACTGTATTTCTTACACTACCCACCCCTCCTCCCAGTAATGGTGATGCTGGAACGCTTTGATTAGCCAGGTCTTAAAGTTCAACATAAATCCAAGAACCAGCTCTGGATCTGTAAAAAGCCTAGTCTTACAAGCTTGTAACATCTTAAAAGTAATAGAAGGTATTAAAAGAAAGCAGCTGGCTTAGTTTGCCCCCCTTTAATAAGATTCAATCATTGGGGTTCAGCTCGAATGGATAAGTTCCACCACAGAAATTGAAAACAAAAAATCTCTACCCTGTTCTAATCTGCCCATTTTTCTACATCCACACAGACTGTTTTAGCATCCACTCTTTGAATGCAAAAACAAGAGAACTTTGCTCTCCTGCTCCTTGTGTGTTTTTAATTTTTTTTTAATGTTTATTTGTTCTTGAGAGAGAAAGAGAGCATGAGTGGGGATGGGACAGAGGGAAAGAGAGGGAGACACAGAATCTGAAGCAGGCTCCAGGCTCTGAGCTGTCAGCACAGAGCCCGATGCGGGGCTTGAACCCACGAACGCTCATGACCTGAGTCGAACTTGGACACTTAACCGACTGAGCCACCCAGGCGCCCCTCCTTGTGTGTTTTCAAAATTTATACTTCTGACCTCGACTAAAGGAGGACATCCCACACCCCCAACCAATTGCCAGGCAGTCTTTCCAAAAACAGAGGCGCTTTGAAGTTTTAAGTAAAACCCTTGGTAGTGCTCAGACTGAACAAGGAGAAAACATCTTCAAAACTACTGAGTGACTGTACAAACTGAATCATTCCTTGTCCCTAGGGACCCTCTTCGTGAGCTTTCTGAAGGTTCAGTATACTCAGAGAGAGGAATGCTACTTTTATTCATTTAACAAATCATCATACACTTTCTATGGCCCAGGCACCAGTCCTTGCAATTTACAAATATTTACTCATCTTATCCTAATAACAACCCTAGGAAATACATATACTGCTATCACTGTTTTAGAGATGGAGAAACTGAGGCATAGATAGATTAAATAACTTGTGGCAAGGTCTCATGGCTTTATGGAGGCAATTTACCATGTAAAGGACAGGATGGAGCCCAGGTTACAAAGAGAACAAGAGGGAAAGAAAATAGGTGTCCACTTATGAATTTACATTTTCTCTGTGCCCCAAGTGGCACTGCATATGAATCAGACAATTTGGTCTTAATCGTAATTCTATGCAATTCAGAATGCACGTATTACTACATTTTTTCCTATTATTATGTAAGGCTTTAAAAAACAGGGGCGCCTGAGTGGCTCAGTCTGTTAAGCATCTGACTTTGGCTCAGGTCATGATTTCACAGTTCATGAGTTCGAGCCCCACGTCGGGCTCTGTGCTGACAGTGTGGAGCCTGGAGCCCACTTGGAGTTCTGTGTCTCCTCTCTCTGCCCCTCCCCTGCCCCTGCTCATATTCTCTCTTTCTCTTTCTCTCTCTTAAAAAAATAAACATTAAAAAAATTAAAAATAGGGGCGCCTGGGTGGCTCAGTCTGTAAAGCATCCGACTTCGGCTCAGGTCATGATCTCACTGTCTGTGGATTTGAACCCCACGTCGGGTTCTGTGCTGATAGCGCAGAGCCTGGAGCCTGCTTCAGATTCTGTGTCTCCCTTTCTCTCTGCCCCTCCTCTGCTTGCACTTTGTCTCTCTCTTAAAAAATAAATATTAAAAAATTTTTGAAAAAAAAATAAAAATAAGAAGAAAACTTTAAAAAACATATTTCATTTACCACAAGCAAATTGGATGTTTTACCCAAAGTCATTGCTTCTTTGGTACTGATTTTCTCCATTTTAACTTATCCCACTATTGATCACTTTCTCACTGTAAATGTAAATATAAAATAAATAGGAGAGGCTAGACACATAGTTTCTGGATTTAGTAGAAAAAAATTCTTTTAAAACATGAAAGTTAGTGTCTTATCAGATCTGAACAACGTGCAAAACATTGTTCTTGTATTTCCTTCACAGCAGAAAATAACAGGTAACCATGTAAATGAATCCGAATTTTCATGCCCTCATTTTTTCTTGTTTTTTTTTTATGGTTTTAACATATATAACAAGTTCCATTAGCATTAAATACAAAGTTCTAGATGAATTAAGTTAGTATATTAATTTTGCATGTTTTCAAGAGCAAAGACAGAGTGAGACATGAGTGAGGAGGTTTTCAAGAGAAAGGAGAATTTATCCCTATAAAAAGGCAAAATGTCAATTCAGTTAACTGTTTAAGAGAGTCTGAAATTTAAAAAAATCTCAGTTTTCTGTAAATAATTATTTTATCAGGAATTATTTGATAGCTGTAAAGAACAAAGTTCACGTGTATATGGATGCACTTGACCCCTATGTGGGAATCATTCGCCTCACAAACATTTATTGAGCACTTATCAGGCTAGGCAGGGTTGATAAAAATACGTCCATACGTTAAAATTACATCTGTGAATTGACAGTCATTCAAAGCGTAGGCCTCGATTATTTCAAGTTACTTTATCTATAAGTAAACTATTGTGGTTGTAGGCTCACACTATTGTTAAGGCTGCTTTCTTTCAAGTCCTTCAAACTGGGCACCATACCAGTTTGTCCTTTTAATAGCTGTGACATATGTCTTATATAATATACCTGTAGCCACTGAGGGATATTAAATTCTATATGCCACGCCTATTTTCATTAAAATTACAAAATCAATGGAATCTCAGTAAGGACATGGGAATCCCATCACCTAACCACCTACTATTCTGTATTCGAAAACTGAGTTACAAAATTCTTATTCCTATCGATCTGACACTGACCAAGTCACCTCTCTAGTTTTCACACGGGGAACATGCAGCATGGAGGGCAAAAATCCCGCCTGTGAAATAACGATCTAAACGCAAATGGACGTATGATTTTACCTAAATCTTAATATTCATGACATGCATCAGATGACTGGTACAGAAGGACCCTCTCCTTTTATCTTATTTGTAAATACCTTTCAAAACACATTGACTTTCAAGGCAGCTTTGTAAAGCCTGTCTTCTTCAAAGCTGATAAAACTAATAAAACTGATCATTTAGAAGTAACTGGGCTAATGGCAACAAAAAACATTATTAATGGAACAAGAACCAAAGACTATCTGCACTCTAAGTATTCGATATGTTCCTAAAAAACAAAAGTCAGGAATTAGCAGCAAATTGTAGTGAGGGTCTGTGTGTGTGTGTTTTAGCTTCAGTGAGGTACATACAAGAATAGAGGTCAAAACCAGGTTTTAATGAGACACTGTAGAGTTTTACAATTGTTCAATTTGGTGTCGGTTGCTGCAGAAGGTTGAGATTGAAAATTTTCCTGTGGAAGAAGAAATGTCACAGTATTTTGATAAGCGAGAGATGAACTTTTTTTTTTTCCCTTGTGCCATCAGCAAGACGAAAAGAACAAAATGCATCATTTATAACCCACAGCTCAACCATTATCTCCTGGTGAGACACTTGTTTTAAAACACACAAGGACTTTTTCTTCCCCCTTCTACAAAGTCTAGAGCTCTCTGCGAGGCTCCTTCTCCCTTAGAGCCATGAAAGAAAGTGACGCTCGTGTGGCCAAAGTTTCCAGGCAACCACATAAGGGCACTCATACACCCTCCAGGTCACAGCCAGTTCTGAAGTACAGAGGAAGCGTACGAACAGCATATGTCTCTCTGATCACAGATATCATCTAAAACTGATGTGGAGAGAAAATCCTGTTCTGCACCAAAGGTTTACAGACTCTTTTCCTGACTTTACCCACAGCGTAAAGATAGGGTATACCTTGCTCAAATTTTTGGTCTGAACGTTGCTCAGCACTAAAACTGAATAGTCAAAGTGTGTGTGTGTGTGTGTGTGTGTGTGTGTGTGTGTGTGTGTGACCCACAGAAGAATGCTCTTATGATTACTGAAGCCACAACAAATTAGATAAGGTAACACAGGAAGGAGTGATAAGTATAGTTTAGACACCTTTCACTTATTTATTCATTAACTGCAAATAATTCTGAGCAGCAACTTTGGGCACTGAGGTTAGGCCTCAAAATGTTCTGCTGTTACAGAACTGAATGCCATAACTATGTACAATTATGATGGCCTTCATCTATCAGGAAAAGGTCACGTTTTGTTCAGCATCAGATCCATTTTAGGTAACTTTCCAGCATTTACAGAATTATATCTCCCTACTGTCCCTCAATGATACGGTATAAGCACTTTCTTATACATTTCAGATCTCCGGTTAATACTTAACATATAGGTGTTTAGGAGCTAAGAGTATTTCTACACCATTATTTTAGATGACACTCACAGGAACTCCAGGTCGTTACAGCGCTCACTTGATGCAATGAAAAAAAAATAAAGTTAAGAGACTTGCTCAGGGAACAAGGCGAAGCGCTCAGGTCTAGAACATGCACTAGTGCTCATGGTCCACAGGCTTGTGTGCCATCATTCTGCCGCCATATCCTTCTGGTCGCTTTGCCCACAGGGGGCGTGGCCACCAATACTCTGGGTTGATGTCAAGGCTACACACGCGAAACATACACACAAAAATAATTGCTAACTTGTCAAACGGTTCATAATTATCTTCTTTATATAATAAATCAATGAAATCCCTGTTGGTTTACAGTCACGGCCCCTCTAAGGTCAGTGTCTGCAGAGAATTTTGCCAGCATAGTAACAGTCGTTGCCAGTGGCGAAGTGGGGAGGTGCAGTAATTGTCTGATGCAACAGAGCAGAGAAGAAATTACTCTTTCAGAGGATTTACTACAAAGCTCTGGATGCTGTAATTCTTGATCTCTGAAAAGGCATAACCTTAGTATCATTCCTGGTTAGGCCACGGCATGCTGGTGACAAGGGGACATAAGAGCGAGACAACCAGTGTGGCTGCAGAATGCTAGGGCAATGTGGAACCGGGGCAAGTCGTTTGGCTAGTCTGTCATTTCGTACACTGGATCTACCCACGTACATCTCCCAGGAAAGCCCAAGTAACAGCAAGCTCACGTTCTCTGGGGGACTGGTGTGAAGGTAAAGTCTTACACAGTTTGGATGTTAGAAGAGTCATAAGCTTCTTTGTCCATACCGGAAACATTTACTGGATGCTCTTTTTCCAGGAACAGTACCAAACATTTATTGATATCTAACATGTACGAAGTGCTGCACTGAGTATTTTTATTTTATCATCTCAAAAACAATCCTATGGGGTAGGTAGTTTCACCCCCATTTTACACACTGGAAAAACCAACCAAACAAAAACTGAGGTTAATTTGCTCAAAGTCAGAGGAAGGGACAAAGTAAGAGCTAGACCTAGTATTTAATTCTATCAGGACACAATCCTGTGTCTCTACTGGTAATAGTTACTGAATACCTGATGGGATGGCAGCCTCTGAGCTTTATGGAAAGGCGAAGCAAGTTGAGGATTAAGGGGACACACTTTGCAGTAGGACTTTTATGCAGAGTTCCAACTTCGAAACGTGTAGAGCTAATAAAAGATGAAAATTACGATTTCAAAATGAAATAACAATATTTGAACTTACACATCAATATACCTTCAATACTGTTTCTCAACATAAGAAAGAACACACAGACTTCAACTGTGCTATTTATAAAGCAATATTTTTATTCTGATTTTCAAAGATGTATCATGTCTCTAGTAGGAAATAGCAAACACTTAGCTCAGTGTGACAAGTCAAAAGGCATCCCTCTCTCAGTTTCTTATTTTTCCTCTTTAATTTTTATGTAAGCGATACCTGAGTACAGTCATATAAAAATCATTCAAAACATATATTTTTGGAAAGTATAAGTTCCTTCCCAAGCTTCCCTTACTCCAATTCTCTCACCAGTGGCCAGCCCTCTTAACAATTTGAGCTCTCACATTACTTTATTTCTAAATGGCAAGCCAATTGGCCAATTGACATTTATTAAATAGCTCATTCAAGTCCACTGTTTTCATGTGCATTTATCACACACCAAATACTCATATATGCATGATCAATTTCTGAATGGTTCTGCCTTGCTCTTTCATTTGTCTTTTATTACACTAGTATCATGTAACATAGTGGTCTAATTACTATGCTTATATAACAGGTGTTTATATCTGTAGAAGGCAAATTCTTGTTATTTGAAAGTTATACGTTTCATTACTATTCTTCTAATGGTCACTTACATTTTTTATTTCCATATAGTATTCTATAATTTTCTATCAATTCAATGACTTAAATTCAGTTTATTTTGTGTGTGTGTGTGTGTGTGTGTGTGTGTGTGCGCGCGTGCATACATCTCCTTCTGACATCTTATGGGATTTGAGACGGCAGAGGTTGTGGGCACATATGCTCAGTGTACCATCTTGAATCCCGATCCTGTCAGCAACGTCAAAATTTTAACACACACGTAAATAGTTTGTGATCATTTTAATACAGTAATTTCCCCAACTAGTCAGGCTGGCATTCAAAGTCTTCAGCGACGTCCTACATATCTCTATTATTAGCTTATCTCAACACTTTACAGCTCCCGTTGCCCCCACATATCTCCCACCCTCTGAAATTGTCCATTTATCTTTTCTCAAGTTGTTATATAAACTTGGACACTCTCTGCATATAATGAAATATCTTCATATCAATTACCCATACTTATAAGTCCACCTCAAAAGCCACCTATTCCGAAAGTGTCCCCATACTCTTTCTACCCAGAAATAATCTCTTGTCTATACTTTATTCCTCTATGACAATACTTATCACAATAAACCATCTGCTACCATGCATGTGTCTATTTTCTTAAAGACACTAATGATGCTAGAAAAGAGACTATGCCATTTTTACATATATATATATATATATATATATATATATATATATATATATATATATATTTGTGTGCGTGTATCCCCACAATGTGTAACTTAATTAGGTTCAGTTAAGTTATGTATTTTTCTCTTAAATAAGGTTACAAAGCTTGTCACTGGATTCTGCAACAAAATGGTAATTTTGTTCTATTTTTCCCATGCTGCACCTTTATAGCTCACTGATATTAATAAGTAATTGACCTACATGTTTGAGCATGCGCATAGTACTGGAAAAGCTGATATCCAACTATGATATTAAATGCTCTCAAGATCCCTTTATACATTATGTTTTCTTACCAATGTAAATACTTTCCCTGTTTAGACAATTTTTTTCCCATCTTTCTTACGTATTTCTTGGTATTAAAAGAGGAACCAGCCTTTATTTGGCTTTCAAACGTTTCTCTTGAATTATGTCCTGTTACCCTGTATGAATTTAATACTCACATTTTATCTCTTGTATCCTTCTTCAGCAATTTAATAGCTATTTTCTTTATTTTATTTCCCTTTGGAATAGTCTCCTCTACAATAACAGGTTATTTGTGTTCTTAAGAACACACCTTATCAAAGAACTTCTGTTATAAAAACAATTATTTTAATTAGAAAAGAAGAGTTCGAAACTAGAAAATTTTAGGCTAGCACAAGTTCATTTTCCCTGTAGGAATGCCAATAACAAAAATGTTTTACAGATATACATATCTAACCGTCATCACAGAATGAAAAGTTAATCAAAATGTATAAAAAACACATCTAAATATTCCTGAGCACATCCTAAAGAACACATAAAAGGAAGCCAAACTCAAGGTCAATAATAGTAACATCAACACATTTAAGACCATCCCTGAGAAACCAAACCAATGAGGAACTCAAACTACCCAGTTAAGTGTCCCTAAGTGGGAAAACTTACTTTCACCATGCATGTGAGCTCCAAATCCAATTTCATTATAACTGAGAAATATCTGTACAATGTCAATCCATTCCCTAATTTATTAACTACGTTATCTCCAATCTGTGTCAGGAAACTCACGCTGGAGGCAAACAGGAACCAAATGGAAATCAGGAACCAAAAGAGTGCCAAATCAAAAGCACCTAAACTCTTTAAAATAAGAATCCTGGGAGGATGCTCCAGGAGTTTCTCACTTTTTCCTCTATTTTCCCGGTTTTGAGTTGACCATGTTACATACATTACCTTACTTCCACAACAACCTTATCGCACCATACTTCTTCTACTCATCACACCAAGGATACATCATAGCCTAACAGCTTATGCACATGGGTCCTAGAAATGGATTTTAATCTCAGATTAGCCACCTACTAGCTATTCAACATTGGACAGGTTACTGAGCCTTGTTGGACCTCAATTTCTGCATTTATACAATGGAATTGATAATCGCACCTACCCCATGAGGTTGTTGAGATGATTAAATGATTTATTCATTTTTGCCATTTACATATGCTTTGTAGAATGGTGTGTGATACATAGATATCACTTATAAATGTTAGCTATATTTATTATTATTCTCGTCTCCAAATCCTAAAGCCAAGTTGTCCTTAACTAACAAATAGCAAAATACTTGGTTGTCCATTCACTACTGTTCCTTAGTGTTTTTAAATGTCTGCATAATTTTCAACAGGTATATCACAAAGTAATCTATGACTTAAAATTGTGATCTATCTTTTTTTAATTCACGTTGATTTATTTTTGACAGAGAGAGACAGAGCATGAATGGGAGAGGAACAGAGAGAGAGGGAGACACGGAATCCAAAGCAGGCTCCAGGCTGTGAGCCGTCAGCACAGAGCCCGAGGCTCAAACCCACGCACTGTGACCTAAAACTCAGGAATCATGACCTCAGCCAAAGTCGGATGTTTAACCGACTGAGCCACCTAGGCGCCCCAAAAATTGTGATCTATTTTTGTCGCAAAACAAACCAGCATCCATTGCAAACTGTAGAAATAAAAAGTGGTTTAGGGGATGCCCCACCGGCTCGCTCGCACATAGTTTCTCACATAGTTTGTAAATGTATGCAATGTTCAACTAGGCTTTTCTTGCCCAACAATTACATTTCAAAGAGCTTGTTGCCACTGAAAACACCTCCTTTCAGGCCAAACTTCACCTATTTTTCTTTTCTGCTTGTAGCACTTGTGTGGTTGTAATAACACAAAGGAATCTGCATGATTTCAGAGCATGACTCATTTCCAGCAAATCAACACACACATTCTCAATTTTTCATGCATGAGAGATGTGTAAAACTATAAAAATGTTTGGACATTTGAGGAGACTAAATCAACAGACAGTAAGCGTTTTATCAAATCTACAAGTGAAATTAAACTTTAATTTGAATAAATAAACTGTACCATGAAAGAGGAATTGCTATCCATCTGAGCTAAAAAGATGGAGTATAATTGTATCTATGTTAATAGACACAGCAAGCACAAGGAAATTGCAGCAGAGGCTCCTGCACGAACATGCTGATGATTCACAGGTGTGTAGGCACGGCTTGTAAACACAGATGGAAAGGGTGACAAATAGATGAATATATCAGTTACAATTGTGGTCTGCCCCTCTTCAAAGACGGCATTTATTTTTCCAAATTCTTGGATGGTTACAAAAGAGGTGTCTATGAGATGACAAAGATGTTATCGATACTCAGAGTGCTTCTGACTAAATTAACTGAGATGAAATCAACTTGGTCCCAAAATTTTCAGGGAAGAAGATCTCATCAATTATTTTGTTATTATCCGTGTTATGGTAATAGAGTAAATATTGGCTAATTCCAAAAGAAGGATAAACAACGATCATGATCATAAAGAAGGACTGTTTTTTGTTTATATCATCAAGTTGTCAAGGAGAATTACTTTTCAGGATAACAAAGTGCATCCTGATTATACTTAACACTACTGAATCAGGACCCCTCTTGCCAAAGAATTCATTCACTGAAACCAATGGTCTCAATCAAAACATTTTGCTTCTTACAACTCCAAAATTGCTGTCCTTGATAATGGTAATCTGATTTAGTTTTATAGGCCTACTTTGCTTTTTGTTTAATTGTTTTAAGTTTATTTATTTTGAGAACACGAGAGAGAGAGAGAGAGAGAGAGAGAGGAGAGAGAGAGGAGAGAGAGAGGAGAGAGAGAGGAGAGAGAGAGAGGTTGGAAGCTAGTGCACAAACAGGGGACTAACAGAGTGAGGGATAGAGAGAATCCCAAACAGGCCCCCCTGCTGTCAGTGCAGAGCCCACACAGGGCTTGATCTCACCAACTGTGAGATCATAACCTGAGCTGAAATCAAGAGTCAGACACTTAAGTGACTGAGCCACCCAAATGCCCCATAAGCCTACTTTGATTAGTGCAAATATCAAAACATGCTTAACCTGATGTGATTCTACTCCACATTCTTTGTTCTGAAATAAATTACTGAGGTGTAGTGTGTGGCCCCATAAAACTTGTTTTAAAAACCAACAGGAAAAATCCCAACAAGTAATATTACTCAATGAGTTGATGATTCTCTTTATTTGTATAACCTCAGACCGGGAGTATGCCAGAGGTTATAGAGCAAGAGCCCTAGAAGCAGAAGGCATGCATTTACATTCCTATATCACTGCCTACTAATCCTGGGGCCTCAGTTTCTTTTCCTAGAAAGTGGGGATAATTGCATTTATTTCATGGGATTGCGGTGAGGATAACAGTTAATGGTTGGGAACACTGCTGGGAACAGTCAACTTTATACAGATGTTTACTCTTATTTCTATCAATGGTATAATAACTATATTAGACATACAGAGCAGCAAAAATTATTGTCAAAGGAGAGAAAAGAGAAAAATTAGTATAACAGCACTATTCCATGTGCCATAAAATATTCATTTTATCATTATAAATATTCAAACATATGGCCACGTCAAGGACAGCCTAAGCCATCAGAAACGTATTTTCTCTAAATGCTGCCCAATCTCAACTGATAACAGACCATGCTTCTTGAATATAAAAAACAAGTGTTTTTTAAAAACTACCATTATTTAAGGTTATCTGAAAGTATACCCAGATACAAACATCATTTTCAAATATTAACAGTCTCCAAATATATTTATCCCACACCACCACTGCTTATGTTCTCACTCATTAAGCACTTTTCAAGAAGAGATCAGTTATTGCTTTGGTTGCCTTTCCAGAATCCATCACTTCCCCTTTCCCCATAATTTCTATGTGGCTTAAGAAAAACCAGTTCCCTTCTATCTCAAGAAGGGTAACACATGGTACATGAACTAGGACAATTCATTCCATTCTCTCTTCTGCAATGACTGGCTCAAGAAGTAGACATGCAATTTAAGCCAAAGCAATCAGAGCCAACAGCAAGACCTTTAGAAAAAATGCCTAGACACGAGAGCTTGTTAGCTCTGGGCTGTGTAGTTCTATCCTATCAGGAGGAAAACTAACCTAGGGAAGAAGCTGAAACCCAAAATAGGGCAGGAACAGGAGCCTGGCAAAGAACCAGAGCCTGCAACTCTGAAGGCATCGTGATTCTTTGGCATTTTCAGTTACGCGAACCAATCCTTTCTCTATGCAATTCATATTAGGCTTTGCTATTTATTAAAAAGGATTTTCTAAATAAGACAAGAGTGCAAGGGTAGGGGCTGAGGATCTTAGCCCAGGAATCTAAAACAAAACAAAATATTGGCTTAAAAAACATGGTCTGATTTTGAATGGATGGGTGTTCCTCGGGGCTCTTGATCTTACTCCTGACTGCTCGTAGGGCAGTTGTAAAGATCAAATGGGGAATCGCATGCGAAGTATCAGCACAGCGCCTGGTCCACAGCACACAATAAACACACGCTCCTCCTACTTATCCCTAACCTCTTATCCTTCCCAAGAGAAGATACAAAGTAGCATCGGTGTTAAGCACTTCCAATACCACCAGCAACATTTGCAGGAGAAAAAAACTGAATTTGTTAACACTTTTTAGCTTAGCAGCATGTCTTCCTATTTAAAATCAATAAATATTTAAGTATATTTGGCAGTGACAGTTCAATGGTTTTGAAACTTTTCCCACCGTTCTAGGGACACTGACTAGGGCAGTCTCTCCCCTCTGTCCTTACCTCCAGGGCTCCCCAGTTTCCCGAGTCACTGAGGCTGCTAACGTTAACCTCGGTCCTTCATTCATTCACATCAACATATCAGTAACTTAATACACAAACTTACTTTTTTTGCATATCTTTAACAGAGAGTGAGATGATGGTTAACTTCAATGTATTTATTCATATAAATATTGGCCACGAGCCTACTATGTGCAGGCCCCACATTAAGCTTTGCAGACAGAACCAGAAACAAACAAAAAGTGAGGCACAGTCTGTGTCTTACTGAGCTTTGAGTCTAGGGAGAAAGACAAGCAATAATCAAATAATCCTATGACAGACCTAAACTGCAACGGGGACAAACCCTGCAGAGAAGAACACACGTCGGATGACAGCCCTGAAGACAGAGACCCTTAAGAAGGTCGGGAGAAGCTTTGCAGGGGGGGGCGAGTGTGGCGCTGGGGCTCAGAAAAGAGGGAACAGAGAGCATGCTCCCGGCTACCAGGACAACATGCAGCATGGCAAGGCGAAAGCAACGTATTGTGCACAGTGAGACCTCCCACAACAGCCAGGGGAGCTGGAGAGAAGACCTGAGACTGTGAGGACCTCTTGCTGCCCACGCAGTCCCAGTAGACTCCAGGCATCCACTTAGTGGGGCTGCAGATGGGATTGATACGAGGTACATGTGGGCTACAGATATAAGTCAGAAACTGTATGTAATTCATCAGCTTACAATCTCTATCAGAAAGTAAGTGGTGCCTTTTAAGGCAGTAGTGTTTCTCTAAGTGCCATCAGCATTACAACCATCTGGCTTTCAACTATCTCTCTACCTAAAATCCTTACTCCAGACCCACGTGTTCCAACGAGTTGTGGGTCTGATCCAGAAATCTACATTTGTCACTAGTTCCCAAGGTGACTCTTAGGCATACTATAGATTGAGAGCTAGTGACTAAAGCAACATCGCCTATTCTACTTTCGGAAAATATTTCAAATAAGTCGATTTACACCCTACTGAAATGGAATATTAGCTCATTTAAAACTCTACTAAATATTATAAATAAAGTCAATACTTTTTGTAAAGCAAATATGAAATTCTTCATAGGTGAAAATATAACTTCTAAAAGATACAATTTCATAAATATTAATTTACATACTTGGAGAAGGATACGGACACAAGGAAGAGTGTACATATAACCTCAGTTATTCATAGGAGCGCTAAGAGCACAAAGTATACAGGGATTCTGCCCGGAATAGATATGCATTTTATAAAGTAATTTAGAGATTCAAACAATGGAGTTCGATTTCTAGTTTGCCTTATTCTACATTTCTACATTTAGGATACTAACTATTGAACGTGATAATAAACATGAGATCAGAGAGAAAGGGATTTTTCCCCCATGAACTCCTTATATAGACCTTAAAAAATAGGCATCGCTTTGGATCAGATACCCATTATCAATTTGGACAGAGAGTGTCTGAACCACTATTATCTGCAAATGATTCATGAGTGCAGGTATTTCGCTACCTGAGGATTTTAGTGAAACCATAAATATAAGAAAAGACAGAAGCTGGAATTCATAAAGGGCCTTGAGAAATATCTAAGATAGAAAATTATGTCCAATCTGAAGAAAAAAGTAATTTAGCAATTCTGACTCAGATGCTTCTGTCTATTGCCAGAAGGGCCTCTTTCTTATTTACCAGCTATTTTGCATGTTAACCTCTCCCTTCCACCACAGAAAACACAAAAGCTAACCAGCCTGCTGAAACTCACTTCTGGTGAAAGCAGACTTTAAAATAAAATCATTGATCATACAGAGCTAACACTTTAAACAAACTAGGATAATAGCAATCTTGTGGAGATTCACAAAGCCATGATTTAACAGGGAAACTGAAGCTTTTTCTATATTTAAAAAGTAAAAAAAAAAAAAAAAAAAAAAAAAAAAAAAATATATATATATATATATATATATATATATATATATGTAACATGCATAAACACATACACACACACATATATATGTACTTTTGGCATGATATGTGGGCTGACATAGAAATCTCCAAATACTGTCTTCCCTATTAAAATTCTTAATGTAAGAGCAAACCACTGCCACTTTGGAATAAATAACACTTTCCTCTTTCGGCTTTACTGCCTTATGTCAAAGATATGGCTATTTGGCCAATTAATTTATAGAAAAGCAAACAATATACTCCTGACATTTATAAAGTTAATCATGCATTAAATCATTTAAAAATACAAGGGTGTATTTTTTCTTTCTGCCATTCTTCTTGAAACATATAAACTGTTTAACATTAAAAAAAAACCCTCTGGAGTCCCACCAGTTGTCGAAGATCACTTAAAAGCCAGACTAAAGGAGGAATTTACAATATGTGATTGGCTATTGATTTTATGTATAAATGAATACCTAGTGACATAAAATGCAAAAGCTGATTTTTTTTCATTACTACTATATCCATTATTCATAGAATGTTTTCCATGTGCCATGCATGGTGCTTAATGTTTTGCAAAGCAATAGCGCATCTCTTCCTAAAAATGAATCAGTTGGGTACTTATTCTTATTCCCATTTTATAGAAGAGGAAATTGAGCCCCAGGATTAACCAGCTTAAAAGGTCAAATTTGAAATTTGAACCCATGACCGTCTGCTTGCAACACCCATGATCTTCAAATATTAGATATGTGAACGTTATTATTTTCTGAAATATCCCATATTAGCCTGATATATATAGGACTCTCGATATTTCAAGGTAATGTCAAGAATGCACATTTACGGTCTTTGCACACAAAGTTCATTCTCGAGTGCCACTATAATCGGTTTGCTTGCTCTGGATTACTGGTTTGGTCTGCACTGACCGAGTGATTCCTGCAATGAATAGTACACAGCGGCAGCTGCTAATGATTCAGGATATAATTTTGTGACCTTAAAAGAAACAGCTTTCTCCTTTAAAAAGAAATATTAGCTTGGATTGGCTTATTTGACCTTTTGGTACTCGACTCTTACCCACTAAAATAATTTGTCCACTAAAATTCCAAAGAAGTTGATAGCAGAGCAACAGAATGAAGATTTCAAAAGGCATCTAAGTTGAATACACTTGCCCACTTAAGAGAGTTCCCTAGAGGCAGAATAAAGCAGAGATTCCTGACAATCACTGCCATCACTGGGTTGGGTCTGGCAATCACCACCAGCCAGGTGGAAAACTGAGAAACACTTGCCCACTTCTCTGCTATTGTCATTTCATTTTGATATCTGCTGAAATGCAAATAGGCCTGAAAGAGATAGCAACTTCACCAGCTATTTACCTCTTAGTGCGGACTGGCTTATTAGAATCTTCCTGGGAAGAGATCTGTTGATGGATGAGACAGGGAAAGAAAGATGGGCAGTTCTAGTCTGGCAGAGTGAGAAGGTCATGTAGTGGACGCTGCTGAAGGATGAGGGGCTGTCAGTGCAGAGGTAGACAGTAGCACTACAGAAGCTCCTTTCATGCCAATTTGGCCGGAACCCACCCGTTTTGAAGCCCAACCCCCACCTCCTTGCTCTGCAAGCAGATTTAGCAGCTGGCCCAGGGACTGAGCATTTCTGACTGCTGCAGGCAGGCTTGCACCAAGGGGGCCTGTACTGTCGGCAGCCCAGCTGTCTTAAATGCCAGGCAACCACTGATAGACTGACCACAGATAGCCAAGCACTCAGAAGCCAGTATGCAAATCTGCAAGATAAAGGTAAAATTTCTCAGGCAGTGAACATATTTTGAGACCTTCTAAATCTTCCCTCCTTGGAGACCTGCTTAAGGAGCAGGAAGGGATGGGCATTTGTAAGGCTTCAGGGGGTACACCCAGCTCCCCATAATCTCACTCTGGTGCCTGAATCTGTAATCCAGTTCTTCCTAATTGGCAAGTTGACTACTGTCATACTGTTATTGGAAGGGGTGCTTTGAGCGACTCTGAACTTGAATAATCAATACATTCTTGTTGGAGTTGTTTTGCAACCTCTCCGCAAAAAAATTAAAAAGTATTCCAAACACCTTAAAGATGTCATTGTACCTAGAGAGACCTCGCTGAGAAGTGGGGATTGACAAAGATGAGGAATAGGAGAGATAAAGTATCTTGTGCATATTTTCATGTAATCAATCACTCTATTTCCTGACTGAATAGTGTTTGCCACCATCTCATTATAGTGAATCATCTACAAAATAAGATTCCAAAGTGAAGCAATACCTTGGAAACTAAAAAAAAAAAAAAAAAAAAATGCAGTCCTCTGCCCTGATATGCCTAAATAGCCCAACTAACCCAGACATAAGCAGTGTTCCCCAACAATAAAGATGTTTTTGTTTCCATTGGATTTTTGAAAGTAAATTGTTCAAAATTATGTTATACTTAGACCTCATAGGGAAGGGAGGTGACTTGTGTCTCCAACAGTCTCTAAGGCCACCTGTTGAGACACAGAAGGCTGCAGTCATAGCTCCCTATCTGGCAAAGGAAAGAGAGGGATAAGATTACATAAAGGGTAACAACAGCACAGTATTAAGTGGTGGAGAAAGCTGAGGAAGTTGAACTAAGACTGGTTAATCTCAGCGATTGCTTTGGGACACGATAGAGGCATGTCAGATCACTGTAATATGCACAGACAGTGCACCAGATGACTACAGAATACAAGAACACAGGATAGCCCAGGCACATATCTGCTAACTGTATGAACGTGCTACTGATTGAACATGTCTACTGAAAACAAAATGTCCTGCATGGAAAGTAAATCCTCGTGTTTTATCTTCTGCATAAGAATTTGCCCCCCAAATTACCATTAATTTTATTTTAGCAGCGGCAACTATATTAATATCAAGAAAGCCTGTAAAACACTTTATGTCTACTACTCCTCTTCCTTAAATGACTCCCAGTTAAAAAAAAAAAAAAAAGAAACAGAAAAGAAGGGAAAGAAGGATAATGTAAAGTTCAGCCATCAAAAATGGCTTCATTAAGATCCTTAATGAAGCACATGAGAGCCATTTATTGACTCTTCAACTATTAAGATGGAACATTATTACTGCTTTAATAGTATTTCCATTTTCATTTAGGAAATAACTAATCAAGGGATCAATGTACCAAAGACTTTATTTTCTTTCCCTTGGGTCACTGCGAGTACATTTTTTAAAATGCAAAAAACGTAAGAGCAATTCCCCCTGGCCCCGTATCGCGTGAACAATTTAAAGAGATAACAAGAAGGGTGAGAGGTCAACAGCTACCGATCTGAGCACTGTTATAAAACAAATGAAAACTGAGGGGAGAGTCTCCCCTTCGGGGAGAAAGAAGGGATCCCTTCCGCGGCTCAGAAGCATCCCCTCGATCCCTTCCGCGGCACAGAAGCATCCCCTCGTAGGTATGCAAAGTGCCTCCACCCTGACCTGCTGTCAACCCAGGAAACATTTCTATTTCTCAGACTCACTTAGAATGCAAACTACGGTTTTCCTGGTAGTTCTCTCAGCTCTGCTTCCTTTGAGGTACAGATGTGTAGCCACAGAACCCAATCAGATAACACCTATTTACATATTTATAAAGTCTCCTGTAAGATCTCCTATCAATTGTTGCCGCTATATATAGGCCTTTCAAAGTGTCTTGTGGGCCCAGCGCTCTACTGCACCGCTCCCTTCAGGAATCCTGATATATCGCATAATGTGATTTCAATGTAAATGGGGCCCATCACACAATCACACCACTCCACAAACTATTTTCTGCCGGGATAGCTTAAATCTAAACACACTCAAGCAGCTTGCTGCACTGGAGCAAGATTTCTTCCCCATTTAAAAAAATTTTTTCAAAAAAAAAAAAAAAATCCCAAATCCCAGCACAACAATGCCAGGGAAGAAAAAAAAAAAAAAATCTGAACGTTTTCTGCAGAAAGATGGGCCGTCTCCAAATCCTTGTGCCCTATCAGACAAATTAAAGTAAATCAAGCATGAAATGAAGCCGAAGAGCCCCGAGATAAGGCTCCTTTAAGTCGTTTACAGATTAGGATAGAGAGAGGTGCATCTGGTCTCTGGCAGCGAAGGAGGCCAGTTTCTCAGCTCACAATAGCAGCCTGTGTATAGGATTACCTTACCTTGTCACTGACAAGGGAGGAGGCGCCTGCAAGATGTCTCTAACTAACTTCCTAATGTCCCCGGTTAAGTTCTCCTATTAAAGTATTAACTGCTACAATGAGAGAAATACATTTTGATAAAAACAAACCAAAAAAAAAAAAAAAATCCCAGAGACTGATTTATGAACTGGTCAGAAACTGATAAACTGGGGGTGGGGGGCTGGGGGTCTGCTACCAGCCGATGAGCCTCTTCTCTTATCAGTCAGGATTCTGCTGCCAGAGACAGAAGCTGATAAGTTTCCAACAGGAATTAGTGACACAGCCAGGAAACTGTGTGTTACTGGTGGCACTGGGTGCTCTAGCAGCCGCCAAAAGGACTCTCATGTTATCAGATGGGATTTTGCCGCTGTAACCAGTGAGGTATTCTCCAAGAGCAACTGGACTCTCTCTCAAAATGCTTCATGATTAATGGTTAAACTATAATATGAGGTAGGTGTCAGATTTTCTTGGAAGCATCTGGAATTCTGCAGCTTCTCAGGGAAGACCTTTCCATTCCTTGGCAGCTGGAAACTCTCCCTGCCCCCTTTCCTTCCTTGACAAGGAACTTTTTCTTCTCCAATAAATTTTATGTATACATTGTTTCCAATCTTTCATTTTCCACCAGGGAAGAGACACTGCAATCTACCCAACCTACTACTCCTCAGCTTCATTTACTCTCAAGAATGCATTCTGAAATTCAGTTATAAAGTGGCGGGGAAGAGAGGGGTGGGTGGGGTTACTGTGTTCGCTTTCAGTCAGTTGTCAACTTTCTCCCTAGAACCAGACAAGAGACTCATGTTATTGACTGGGCCGTTACTGAGAATGAAACTGAGTACAATTCTTTTAGGGCACTACTCACTTTATTCTGTATTCTAATGAAACTATTTTCTTGTGCCTAATGGCCCAGTATATTTGTATTGCCCTTGTAGTTTACACTGTGCCATCACTTATATTTTGACATTTGAACTTTTTTTATATAGAAAAAGCTTCATAAATGGTTTATTTTCACCTCAATATTGACTTTACATATTTGACTTTACAATACTTTACAATATTGACTTTACATTTCCCATTCTTACATAATGATCTCCTTTATTTTTAACACCCCACTGAAAAAAAATAATAATGAAATAAAGATATCTCTATAATTGACATTTGAACTTCAAGAGCAATACCTTGAGATAGGCAACATTACCAAAAAATTATGATGAACAAATTAAGGATCAACTGGATTAAACGACTTGCCCAAAATTATTCAGTTGGTTAAATACAAAGTCTGAACTTACAGCCAAACCTCAAGGTCCTTCCTAATATGTAACAACTGGTTACCTAATTTTCTCATCTTTGGATTAAGGGACTCATGAGAAGTCCTCAAGTGGTCTGATGATAGAGACAGGCATTCACTCTAGGTCCAAGATCACTTAGAGTCAAGATTCATGTGGTCTGCGGCATTTCAGAGACATGTATGACACATTCTAAGATATGAGTATGTGGTATAGACTAATGCGAATAGATACGATTTTCTCTCAGGTAACTCTATTCAGGAGCTCTTTGGGTTAAAAAGTATAGAATCATCTTATTAATACTAACAGCAAAATGTCTGAATGAATTTTAAACTTGGTCTTGGTCTGGCTTACATGGACCCCTCTGCTTTCATTTCTCTCTACCTTTCTAAAATTATCTCTTATCATACCTCTTCAAGAGATCTACTTCAACCCTACTAATTTACATGTTTGTATTTTCTCTACTGTCCATATGGAATTATTTAAAATTACTTATAAGTAGTAATATACAATGCATGCAATTTTATTTAATGGTATTTCTCAATCAAGTTTCTATCCTGACACCATTAGATAACAGAACAAAATATTCTCAAGGCAACATCTTCAAGAGAGTGTCAGGAGCTGCAAAAGAAAAAGTTTAAAATATAAAGTAGTTTCCTTTTTAAATAGTATAGTTTTTTTTAACCTGAATTATAAGATTTTACCTCAAAATGGAGAAAATTTAGAGTCACATGTTATAAAACACTTGGACAGTAACTCTAATAGTAAACTCTGGGGGTGCCTGGGTGGCTCAGTTGGTTAAGCGTCCGACTTCACCTCAGGTCATGATCTCGCAGTCTGTGAGTTCGAGCCCCGTGTCGGGCTCTGTGCTGACAGCTCAGAGCCTGGAGCTTGTTTCAGATTCTGTGTCTCCCTCTCTCTCTGACTCTCCCCCATTCATGCTCTGTCTCTGTCTCAAAAATAAATAAACGTTAAAAAAATTTTTAATAGTAAACTGTGTATGTGAATACCGATGAAAACCCCATGGAAGTCGCATGTTCAAAACAGTTATGAATATGTCTGTAATTATTTTCAGTGGAGTAGGTTGAGGATAATCCTGCTCTCAGCACAGAATTGATATATTTACAAATCTGTGACCAAATGATGATATCTAACAAGTGCTCACTGCTGCTGCTCCAAAATAATAAACTATCTTAAATTATGCCAAAAAAGATAAGAGACATGCTTTATTTCCCCATTTATTAATACTGTGAGGAGGTGACATTTATTCATGATATTTACAGTGCCTCTTTACACTTGACTTTGGGCAAAGCACTTACTATTATTATTTTTTGCTTCCTCATTGTGTATGATTTGGAAACAGATTTATTCCTGTTTTAAAAAATATATATATCATTCAGTTAAGAAAAAGAGTTACAGTATGTTCTTCTTCCATAAAATATTTTTGTCAAACACAGGCTAAAATATTCTTCATGCGTGTTATGTCATATTGTGCTTTATTGGAATTTGAAACTTTAAAATTTCTTAATACAATGGACATAAAATAGATTTATGGTACATTTTATAGTCTTTTGTGTGTAAATTGGCTATATATATCTCACTGATTACCACTGATTAATCATTACTTTCACCATTACCAATTTTCTTAAAGGAGTAGTAATAATATTTGAGGTGTTACAGAACTGTAGAATCTTTCTTACTAAATGAAACAAAGTAGCATTTGATCAATTCAAAAAATAGCAAAACCCAAATACTATATTTGGATTTTACAGACTTCACTGGAATGTCATCAGAAAAAAAAAAAAAAGTATGTTTTAGACATCATTTAATATGTATTTACTGTGTTTGGGACCATTTTCCCCTGTAAGTCATCTTCTATGACAAATACTATTTTGCTTTTTTTTAAAAAAAAATTTTAATGTTTATTCATTTTTGAGAGAGAGAGAGAGAGAGAGAGAGCGAGCACGGGTGGGGGAGGGGCAGAGAAAGAGGGAGACACAGAATCTGAAGCAGGCTCTAGGCTGCAAGTTGTTAGCACAGAGCCCAGCACAGAGCCCAGCACAGAGCCCGACACAAGACTCGAACTCACAAACCATGGTATCATGACCTGGCCAAAGTCGGATGCTTAACCAACTGAGCCACCCAGGTGCCCTGACAAATACTATGTATCTATCTATGAGTAAATAAATGGAAAACTAACCAAATGGCTTCAACATTCCAGTATGTGCTGGCTGTCTGTGTGTTTCGCCAGACTCAAATCAATCAGACTGAAACCTGAATTTCTTCAAAAGTTCTGTGCGCTGGCACTTTTCATAGTAACAAAACAACTATGTAACCATTTATAGAGGACCTACTCTGTGTGGGCTTTAGGAGAGGGCTGTTTTTTCTCAAACATGTTACATCTTTTCATTTTCACAGCAGTCAGTTTTGCAAAACAGCTACAATTCATTTTGCAGTTAAAAAACTTAAGGCTCAGAAAGCTTAAGTAATGGTCAAGAATCAAGATTCACATCCAGGTCTGTGTGATTCCAAGACTGTGCGCTTCCTGTGTACCATAACATCAGCTGCCCCTTCATACATACAAATTAGGCTGATATCCTCACACAGTCACACGTGTATTTCAAAGCAATCATTGGTAGCATTCATTCTTTTTTTTTTTCCTTTCTGAATTTTTAAATCAATTTGCCATAAGAAAATATTATGCTGACATTAATTTATGAAAAATATAATTAGATACTATAAATTGATCTCTCTCTTCTCTAGGAACCCAATTTAACAAAGATAAGGATTCAACCAGGTATGTTAATGTTACCACGAGAAACATCTATTTTTCATTAGAAATCATGATAATACGACGTTAGATCGAGGTGGCCATATATACCCTATATTTAGCACATAAATCCATACACCGATCTTGAAAAAGTCACTAACTTTGTATTGTCACAACATCCCTTATTTCTCCATGTTATATCCACATCTGTTTAATTTATAATCTTTTTAGGGCCAAGAACCAAAAACATATCACTTGGGTCAAATAAAAAAGTACTATGGCCCTGCTTTGGTTAATGACATCCCATTGCAAAAGGCTCTTGAGGTTGTGATGCCATCGTCCCTGGGATTTCTCTTTGAAGAGTTTCTTAAATTTAGGACATGCAATTTTTCCACACATCACTAGGAAATTCCCAATTATGTGAGGAAAATGGAGCCAAAGTTTGTCATGCTTGTTAACAGCAAGGGCAGTATTTGTCTGTCTCAAAACTTCTTCCATTCCTCTTCTGTTCTTGCCACTGCTTATCAACGAACTCTCAGTTGACCATATTCACTGAGCAATCTTGTGTTCCCCTAGACTAAATAAAGACGAGATGATAATATCCTCTTCTGTCTTCCTGTATGCAATTAAGAGGGATGAAATGGGCAGTGCTCCTGGCAGGAACTCTCAGGGAGTTGGGGAAGAAAAATGTTTAAGAACCACTCCCTTGGATTTAATCCTAGGGGAGTTATCTCTAAGAAAGCCCTGCTGGTTATTTCTTGAGAATCCACAGAATACAAACGTTTTTAAAGTAAGGGCAGCTGCAATCAACTATCGGCAGGGGAATGTTATTCACAAAATCACAGGGTCCAAATGGTGCCACAAAACCGGATAAATACCCAGCAGAAATTGTAATGCATAATAAGCCTCAAAATGCATCTGCTGTGAACGAAGGAATCAGGTTAACCATTGAATCACTTAAAAGCCATTGTTTTCTAGGTCATTATTAATGTGGGTTCTGATAAAAATATGTTTCCCTCTACTACATACCTTTTCTACTCAAAAGAGCTTTAAACGAGGCATTATGAAATGCAGATAAGTTATACTTTCCTTAAAGAGTGCTTGTCACTGTTCAGTGGAAATGTGTGCTAATAAATTTTCATTTTTAATACTTCCACTCTACAAATAAAGTCTGAGAATGTTTCATGGCACTCTCTTGTTAATTCATTAATAATATTATCACATGACCCCGCTCACTGATCTCTAAGAATCACTCACTGATATTTTGGAGCCTGTTCCCAATGTGAAGAGCCAGGCAGTCTTTTTCCTATCTTTTATCTGTTTCATTCCCATGACCTTTATCTTGTTTTTTTCCATAGACTATTTTCCCAAAATATCAAAATTGTTTGGAAATTTTTTTCTTATCTACAAAGTTATTAACAATTTTTTTTTATTGCTTGCCATCATATGATCCGTAAACTAAATGTTCTCGAATCTACGATCTAGGTCAGGATAAAGGTGCTTCATACTGTTATTTCTGGGTCATTATATACCAACATTCTTTCCTGCTTAATATAAAAGCTTTCTTTTACTCTCTTCTAGTTACTCTCATTGAGGATGGTTTCTGTGGAGTTTAAGAAGATAATTTATTCCCAGGGAGCCTATCAGAATACTAACAGTGACTTGGTACCACGTACGCACCTTGGAACAACAGTTATGATTGAATAATGATGAGTAACACCGATAGCTTTGCCTGTTCTTCATTCCCTTGACTGTCACCTTTTAGATGTGCCCATAAGATACAAGATGCTGCTGAACTTGGGCTCTCTCCTTTTGGTATAAAAGGGATTTGGCTTAGTGTGCCTCTATGCCAGCCTGATTCCATCTTCATCAAAGGAAACACAACTGGTCTTATTAATAATACCAACCTGCTCATATGCCAATGCACAGGACCCCTATGGATGATGACTAGTAGCTGATAATCAATCATGGAGCATGAAACCACAGACAACTGTGCACTCAACTAACCAAAGTATGGTCCAGACCGTATCTTCTGTGCTTGTTGATGAGAATGTCATGTGGAGAGGAATCAAAAGCGTTACTGAAGTCTGGATAGATTACATCTATTACTTTGCCCTTATCTACATGGCCTGTCACTCTATCATAGAAGGAAATTAAATTGGCCTGGCACAATTTGCTCTTCACAAAACCATGTTGGTTGCTACCTACTAACTTTTGCTCTTCTAGATGATTGTAAATTGATTGTTTGATGATTTGCTCTAGTATCTGCCCGGGTATCAAAGTTAAGCTGACTGGTCTATAATTACCAGGATCGTCTTTTTTATCTCTTTTTCTTTTTTAAGGATGGTCACTACTTTTCCCATAAATGGTGGGGTTTTTTTCCTGCCCTTTTAATGTTTTCTCACATAGTAATTAATAAGACTTCAGTTTCAATCCTTCCGTATCTTTAGCATATATCTTCAGTTCCCACATTTTGATTGTGTTTCTTTATTTACAATTTATTTTCTCCTCTAATCTCACTTTGCATGATTTCAAAATGGGTATCATTAACTCTATCATATATAAACTGAACTTTTCTTAAGTAATCCAGTTAACTACTCAAAGAAAGCCTTAAAAAGATTTTTTAAGTCCTCATTCTTCTGTGATACATCATTCACTTTCTGTTGAGAAGCTGTCTTACTTTATTTGGAACATTTAATTTGTTGTATGTTTATCATCGGTATCTATTTTCATCTAATTTTTTTTCACATCCTTTTCATCCTTAATATAAATAAAAATGCATATTTATTTTATATATAGTAAACTTTGATACATAATAGCATAAATAATGGTGATTCACCAGAAAACAAGAGAATATATTAGTGTTCTCTGGAATTAAAATTAAATTAAATTAATTCAAATTAACTTATTTTGAATTAAATTAATGTTCTTAATTTTACTTATTTATCATGTTTGAAAATTTCAAAGGGATATAGGAGAAAGGCCTTACACAATATGGTTTATGCTGATAAAACGCAAAATTATAAACTGAAGAGAATTTAATTAAATCTATTGCTAATAAAGTTATGATATAAAAAAAGAAGATGGTGGCTAGAATTAAAGTTAAGAAACAGCAAACATAAAAATAGCAATATGATGATTCTTTCCCAAAAGGGATACATTGGAAGTCAACAGAACTGGTGGCAAATTCAAATTAGTCTCAATCTATGTCAAATTAGATGGAGGGGACACCTTGTTCATCCTCAATGCTAAGTAAAACATCACTTGGTACCAATAAAATAAGAGATTAGAGTATAGGAAATAAATTACATTTAAAACAAAGGCAGGTAGAAGAGTTAAAGCAATCCAAAATTTTTCATACCTAAAAATGATAAAGCTGCAAGTCTCACATCTAAAACGTCTCAGCCAATAAGCAGAACACACAGGAAATATGTAAGTAAACTCCAACATATTTCAGGGCGATGGAAAAGATGGCCTTGAGAGGGGTACGTGTGTATGATGACTAATGTTTACTTATATGAATCAATTTTTAAGTGTCATATTGTACTAAGTGGTTCAATTTCTTTAAATCTTGCCCCAATATTATGTATGTTTTTAACCCACCTTTTACAGAGAACATTATTTAGATGATATGATCATTTAGTAAAAGAAGCTACTAGTTTTTTTACAAACTTTATATGAATTGTTTTATTGCTGACAATTTACAGCTCAATTATCAATGCTTAGTGAAAAGTAAGTTCATATTGTTTGAACTGCACAACCAAATTGCCCTTGCTAGAACAATTTTGGAAGGAAACAGGAAAACTCTAGGGGTGGATACTACTATTAAGGAAACTGGTACAGTGACAATTATCTTTACAAATTCAGATTTGATCATTTGTATTAAATTTCTCTTAAATTTCTGTTAACTTTTCTTCTGGAAACAACAATTTTAGAAGTAAATAGATGCTTAACAAATTTTGATAAAATTTTTAATCCTTATTTTTTCAATATCATCAGCATTCATAGTTTTAAAAATGTATTTTTTATCTATATATTTATTTTAGCTTTTATTTGTATCACGATTCTCTAAAGTATAATTCCAATGAGTATCTTAACCTAAGCGCACATACACAGTAAGTATTCTTTTAGTGATGCAAATACCTCAGTGGGATTTTCTAAGCCAGAAATTATTAAAAAGCAGCCACGGGTTTATGTTTAGACAGAATGTTTTTGTGATTATACTTTCTTAAATACTGTAAAATTAAATTTGTTTGTAGTATAACATATTTAGCCAATAACCCATATATTACTCCCTTCCTAAAACCAAGACTTATCTCTTTCTTTTTATTATATTCAGGGAAAAAAAATCAATAGGGTTGTTCATTTTAATAGCTGTCAAAATTCTTCACCCATCAGAAATGTTATTGTTCTTGAAAAAAATTATAAAATATATACGATGTGGATTCAGGCCAGAAATGACACCTCATTTACTTGTAAATATAAAAATGCCATACACTCACTTTATTTAGAAATATTTCCTAAGTGTTTGGTTTATACTGATATTCAACCAATCTGTGTTTATTCTCAAATTTGAGCAGGATACTTCCTTATCTTATGTTTTTAAAAAGTATTCTATCAATAATTTCTAAATATTCTTCTATTCTTCTCATGCTGACACACAGCATGCTATTCTGGCATGCTAAATCATGTGCAACTTATTGGATCATAAAGGGTATTATAAGGGAGAAATTATTAAATTATCACAAGCATAAGCTCACAGTATAACCAAAGTTTTGAATATTTATTCAATGATGTACAGAACACAGTTCATGAAAATTAAAATTTGGAATTGAAGTGTCTTGGATAAATAAATTTATTATGGAGACAACAGTTATAACCAAAATGCAACACAAAATATATCCAAGACTGTTTGGTGACTTGGAATTGCAAAGAACTGCATTTTTTGTCCAACTTATAAAATTTGCATGTGAGAACTGCTTCCTGGTCACTCTGATGAAGCCCTGATTCTAATCTTGCAATTGCAAACTACATTTCTAATCGCCACCTACTGCAAACTTCCCCCCATCCTCATCTGTTTCCCCACAAAAAGTTCCTTCTTTCTTCTCTTAAAGCTGCCATTTGTGAAAACTCCAGGATCCCTCTGAGCCAACTAATTTTGACTGGAAATACAGCAATCGATACAGGGTGGAAGGGGTTAAAATTGAATATTACAGAATAAAGGTTAAGCTTGCAGATCATCTGTGGGATACAAAAAAGAGCAAGAGGAATGAAGAATGGAAAATGGAAAGCAGAGACAGCTGGGGTATCTGACCTTGGCATCTTGTCTTTCTATGGAATCCTTAGAATTTCCTTTCTCACTTTCAGATATATTTTATTCCAATTTATGACAATCGCTGCTCGAAACTCTACCAACTATGTCATCAGTTTGGTTTACAAATGTTCTCCTTATACAAGTAAACAAAGTCTCGGAGTGTGACTTTAGTCATTCCACCTTTTCCATTTTTTCTTCCTGGTCTCTAGCAGAGATCCTATCACAACATTCTCTGAATTGTGGTAGAAAAGAAAGTAGGTGGTATCTGTGTAGCAGCCAGGCCTTGGGGGCAGGAGAAGGGCTAAGGGTGGAGAACACCAGCAGGGAGAAAGGGGAAAAGGCAGAGGAGACAGAGTGTTCCAAGGCAAACTATGCCTATCGTCCATTGTTCCTGGAGATGACTATGTCCTCAGATAACCAAGAAGCATCTCTCTTCCTACACTTTCTAATCCACACTTCCAATCTTATTACTGACTTGCATGGCCCAGTGCCTGCAAGATTCTAGAAAATGGGTTGCACTCTTATTGAAATTCACTACACTCTCTCTGAGTTATTTAGATATTAGTGGGCTGGCCTCAATGGCCTCCCATCCCCATCATCTGTAGATCAAGTCTAAATTTGCTTGCATGGCATGCAAGGCACTTTTTACTCATTTCCCTGTCCATTTTGCCAGCTTCATTGCCCACTCTCCCATCCATTGTTTATATGCTTTCTCTTAACATCATACCTTTGCATATGTTCTTCCCTCCACATCTCCCTGCTGCTAACTCTTACTCCTTCTTCCAGGGATTTAACTGTATTAAGAGCAGATGCCTGGCACATAAAAATGAAAAGGCAGAGGCTTAGAGAAAAGACAGCTATTTATTTATATTTTCGTAATAAATAATGAAATACTAATCACTAAATTGGAAACTGTGCAAAGTATATTATGGTATACGATGTTCCTAATTCTTTTCCAGGAATTCTTTTCTGCCTGTGTTAGAGGAAATAGGATCACCTAGCACCACACTGGCTACATGTAGGTGGTCAATAAATATGTAGTGAAGAAACTAATAAAAAGAAAATCAAATGGAATTTCTATGGAAAACTCTTTTTAAATACAACCAACTTCATTATCAAGATTATTATACATACATACATTCTACTACATATATATGATATATGTGGATACATAAAGATAATTTTTAATTATTATTTAACCTACCTTCAAGTTGAAAGTATCTTTGTTATTCTTTCAGTATTCTAATATGTAATAGTGAAATGGAGACTCAGAATTTGCAGTGAATTTCCTAGCCATGGCCTTATTCATTCTAACAAAACTCTATCAATTACTAAGCTTCTGCTGTTGTAACTTTCTTCCTTCCTTCACTCAAGCTACCTAAAAGAGATACAAGGTGTAGTACAATTTTGAACTAAAAAGAGCACCGTGGAGTACACACTTATTATTTTCAGTATGGAGAGGAAGCTAGTCCAACTTGAATCATGCTGTGCCTTGAAAGTATTAGCAAGACTTCAATTTTTTTCAGTACTACATGTCTAAAACAATAGTTCAAGGATACCAAATTCATATTTAGCCTTTTTAAAATTTTATTTGTATCCAAAAAATCCCTTTGCTAACTGCTGACATCATACTTCATTACATGTCATGTTACTCAGAATTACTAGGTTTGATATCAAAATGCTTTAAGAGGAATTTCAAATAATGTGGTATCACCTTAAATACAATGCTTGGCCTGCAGGTATCACCTTAGCCAAGGAATCAAGTTCAACATCACCAACCATAAGACATATCAACACCATGTGCTGCCTGACATGATACCCTGAGAAAGGCACAATATCACTTTCCTGGTATTCGTGCCAAAAATGCATCACCTCAATCTAATCATGAGAAAACATTAGCCAAACCTAAACTGAGAGACATTCTGCAGGAATGAAAACCACTCTGCAAAGTGTCAGGAGAGACAAGGAAAGACTGAGGAACTACCACAGATCGGAGTAAGGAGGTATGAAATGCACATGCAGGGTGGAATTGTGGCTCAGGTCTTAGAACAGGAAAAGGGCATTAGTTGGGGAAAAAAAACCCAAAAAAACCCAAAACTTTGAAATCTCAATAAAGTCTGTAGTTTAGCCAATAGCATTATATCAATGTTCATTTCTTGCTTTTGATAATCCTAATATGGTTGTGTTAGATGGTAACATTACAGAAAGCTGGATCATGTGTGTATAGGAACTCTCTGTACTGTTCTTGCTACTTTTCTGTAAGCCTAAAGTTATTTCAAAATAAAAAGGTAAACAAACACAGTGGTGTGATCAAAACAAACGAGCTGTGACTAACAGATTCAGCGGAATTATATAACTGGTGGCAGAAATTTTTTAGGAGTAACAACAACCTTAAGCAAAGACCCCACGCATGGCAGGGACTCGGTATCCATTTCCTCTTCTTCCCCAGCAACAAAACCGTGAAATATTAACTGAAGACACAACACCCAGAATAAAATTTACCTATCTTGCAACTGGTGCAGCCTATAGGATGAGTGGAAACAGAGGCGTTCTTTTTTTATTTTTTTTATTTTTTTTAACATTCATTCATTTTTAAGAGAGAGACAGAGACAGAGCGTTAGTGGGGGAGGGGCAGAGAGATAGGGAGACACACAATCCAAAGCAGGCTCCAGGCTCTGAACTGACAGCACACAGCCCGACACAGGGCTCAAACTCACAAACCATAAGATCACGACCTGAGCTAAAGTCAGATGATTAACCAACTAAGCCACTCAGGTGCCTCCGGAAGTGTTCTTAGAAGGAGCAGAAGATGGGCGCCTGGGTGGCTCTATTGGATGAGCTTCTAACTCTTGATTTCAGCTCAGGTCATGATCTCATGGCTCATGAGCTCCAGCCTCCCTGCTGATAACAGCCTGCTTGGGATTCTCTCTCCCCACCCCCTCTGTCCTCCCTTGCTCGAGTGTGTGTTCTTGCATGTGTGTGCTCTCTCTCTCAAACTTTAAAAAAAAGGAGAAGAAATGGATGAATTCAATCATATGGATATTTATAAGCTAAAAATAAGTAAGCAATAAATGAATTTCTATAAACAAAAGAAAATATTATAAAATTAGGAAACTTATGAAATAAATTGGTGTAAGATTTATAAAAATATGGCATTCTCTGCTTTCCAGTGTATGCTTTTTTTCCTTTATCTACCGAGCAAAAGGCTACTGAGTCAGGTTGTGTATCTTCTGCTAATAATATATAACTTCATAAGATATAGTCACTGCACACAAGGAATACAGCTTGAACTAAGAACGGTTTATACATTTTTAAATGGTTTTAAATAGTAAAAGACAGTATTTCATGACATGTGGATACCGTATACAATTCAAAGTTCTGTGTCATAAATAAAGTTTTGCATTTCATCAATAAAAGTTTTGTGGACTTTTTTCCCCTTGTTATAGAAGTACCCACATAATACTTTTATTTTGCTTCTTGGTCCTCAAAGCCTAAAATACACGCTGTATGAATCCGAGCAGAAAAAGTTGACTAACTCCTGGCCAAGGCCAATGGTTCCCAAACTTCGACATGCGTCTGAATTCCCTGGATGGTTTATTAAAGGCATAGACAGTGTGGCCCTACCCTCATGAGTTCTGATTCAGTAGCTCTGTGGTGGGACTCAAGAATTTGCACTTCCAATAAATTTCAGGTGATGCTGTCACTGTTAACCCAGAGACTAGATTTTGGAAACCAGTGACCTCGACATCTCATTGAAGGGGCAATGTGAAGACCCACATGTTTAGAAGGAGAGAGAGGACATTCTAGGAGGAGGGCATGTGGAAAGCCCTAAAAGTATGGGGCACGACAATAGTCCTACATAATAAATTCAAAGGGAGAGATGATAACAGCTCTTATGTGAAGGCCAAAGCACCAGGGACAGAGATACAGTCAAGAGAAGAAAGAAAAAACTTCTGCAGAATTTGAATGGGATCAGTAGTTGGAACGGGGATTTCTAGGAGTAAAGGATGATACCATGCGCTTAGGCTTTGGAAATGGGTAGATATTTTCACTGAAAAGTGTAGCACAAACAGAGTAGCTGATTTGAAAGGGAAGCTGCAAAGCTCACTCTTAGATATGTTGAGTCTGACTGAGATGATTGGAGGCTATTTTTTCAGGAGCACCTTAGAGGTGGGATATGGGTTAGAGATACAGATTTGGACGTTACTGACCTAGTGATGCCCTACATATGGGTGAGATCACAAAGACCATGCAAAGGGTCAATAGAAGCTAGGGCTGAGAAGAGAGAGAATCTTAGAGAACACCAGTAATAAAGGGTCTCAAGTGGATGAGAAGGAGAAAGACAACTAGAACTGTATGGAGATAGTTATAAGAAGGATATAGCTATTTTGAAGGTCTGATAAATTAAGTAATAAGTGGCCCTTGGATTTAGTGGGTAAGATAATTCATAAATTTGAGAAGTCTGTTACTGTACCATAGGTATAAATAGGAGAAAATACAGAAAAAAGTGGGGAGAATTTCTAGAAGGGTTTCTATAGAGGACCTTCTATAAAGAGGGTATAAAGAAAAAGAGAGGCAAAGGACTATAGTTAGAAGCAATGTAAGATATAAATCAGAGGACAGATTAACTGCTTGTCTGTCCACTGAAAGATCTATCTATTGGAGACAATCTTGTTAAGGGCTTGCAGTAAACGGTGATGGTCTGGAATATCGCTTTGGGCCCAGAGTAGCTAACACTGCCAAGCAGAACTGAGGCCAACGTGGGAGAATGGGCTAAGTACATCTACAATTTGTATGTCTGTTACCACCTTGGCATGACATCATCAGGTAACATCATGGGTGGAACAAAAGAAGTACTTCTCATAAGACTCACAGTGCATGCTATGTGGCATGAGGTGAGAAGATTGTCCAAATCTCAAGGCTTAAAGAGTAAAAGAACAGGGATTTCAGCATCTTCTTTTCCCAAGGTTTAATCTAAAAATAATGGTCACTTATAAGCACTTACTTTTTTGAAATTTCTGATCCTTTCCATATCTCACTGCCAGAATTTCTACGAGAGATCAGCATCTCCAAGAAGCACAGGGCTTTCTTTGCACACAAAGCAGCTACTATATTAAATTTTGGGGTGCCAAGAAGGTAAGAAGCACAAAACCTCAGGGCACCTGTGTGGCTCAGTAGGTTAAGCATCCAACTCTTGGTTTTGGCTCAGGTCACGAGGTCATGGTTCATGAGCTGGAACCCCGCATTGGCCTCTGCGCTGACCAATGCAGAGCCTGCTGGGATTCTCTCTCTCTCTCTCTCTCTCTCTCTCTCTCTCTCCCCCCATCTCTGCCCCTCCCTTGCTTGCGTGCGCTCTCTCTCTCTAAAAATACATACATACATACATAAGTTATTAAAAAAAAAAAAGAAAAAGAAATAAAAAGATTTCTTACTTTTGTTGTATTTTACAGATACTCTGTCATTTTCCCTCACACATAATTTTTAATTTTTCCAATATATATATAATATTATTATTAATTGAAAAGTGAAATAAAGTGATGAATCACTGAACAGAAGTTTCTCACCGAATTACAATCACTACTAATCAACATCATTTAATGATGGCTTATCATATGCCAGGAATTTTATTTGTACTGTTAACTTGCTACTTTTCTCGACAACTGTATTTAAAAAATACAGGGGCACCTGAGTGGCTCAGTTGGTTAAGCATCCAACTTTGGCTCAGGTCATGATCTCACGGTTCGTAGGTTCAACCCCCACGTCAGGCTCTGCACTGACAGCTCAGAGCCTGGAGCCTGCTTTGGATTCTGTGCCCCCCTCTCTCTCAGCCCCTCCGCGCTTGCACTCTGTCTTTCTCTTAATATAAATAAACATAAAAAATACAGTTACTGGGGTGCCGGGGTGGCTCAGTTGGTTAAGTGTCCAATTCTTGACTTCGACTCAGGTCATGAACTCATGGTTAGTGATTTCGAGTCTTGCATTGGGCTCACTGTTGTCAGTGGGAGCCTACTTTGGATCCTCTGTCTCCCCCTCTCTGCTCCTCCATGGCTCTCTCTCTCTCTCTCAAAAATAAATAAACATTTAAAAAAATACAATTACCGCCATGAGCTGAACAGAGCTATAAACAAATAATAAAATCACACAATATTTCTTTACTTTGGTGGTAATGAAAGATTTCTTACTTTTGTTGTATTTTACAGATACTCTGTCATTTTCCCTCACACATAATTTTTCCAATATATATATAATATTATTATTATTAACTGAAAAGTGAAATAAAGTAATGAATCACTGAATTCTACATATGAAACCAACTTTACCATATATGTTAACTAATTAGAATTTAAATAAAAATTTGAAATCAGAAAGGAAAAAAAGGAAAGAAAAAGAGAAGAAAAACCTTTAAAAAATGAAATAAATGTTTAAATATTATTTCGTATGAAGTAATATTTTTCCAGTTTCACATATGTGAGAGAAAGTAATACTAGTTTTCATAGGATTAGAGGTAATCTGGGATTCAGGTAGCAATGACCTGTAGTGGAGTTTCAGTACAAAGTGTCACAATGCTTAAGGATGGAGAAACATATGTAACTGATATACAGCTAATTAGCATGTAGAAATTTTATTAGTTTTAAAAAGCACAAACAACACATGCATTTGTGGAGATTAGTCTTTTAAGGTTCATTAAAATTATTGTCTAATGTGGAGCTTACAAGTATAGAACAGAATAGCAAACATATTGGGTTTTCTTGGTTGCAACATAATTTGCTAAATTGATTTATCCCTTCCATAATGATTATTATTGGTATAGGTAGGCTTTGAAAGACTAGAGCTACTAGAAAAATGAAAAAGGAGGACCGAAAACAAGTCTAAAATAATAAGGGGTGAAGAACACTATAGTTGAGCAACGGAAAACAAAAAGTGTGATGGCTTGTCTTGCATTTCCAACAAATATTTTATTGTAATTAAAACTCAAGGATTTAAATTCAGGATGTTTAAATATTACCCATCATGATATATTCTTTTTATGAAAATACTGATTTTGCACATAAACTACAAACACTAACTCACTCTCTGCCAAAGAATATTTTTTTGCAAGGTAGATAGAAGAAAACAAATTTGCTATTCAACCCTGTCCTTCTGGTACTTGGAGTTAAAGGAAAAAATGGAAATCTTCAAAAATTATTTGGTTGTAAATAGCCTAATTCTACATATGAAGCATGCAGCTATTCTATCTTTCTTTCTCTGCCATTAATTACAAACAAATTCATCTTTCTCTTGTGAAGTCTGAAGTTTGTTATTATTGTTAGATGAGTTGCATTCAAACTCCAACAACAACAACAAAAAAGATGAAGCCAACATTGAAATTCATCTCACAGTCCGGAATTTACTTAACGGCCAGCCTGTGCACTGTGATAAACGGAATGATGATCCGGCAACATGTCTTTATCCATGGTTTGCTTTAATTAACGCTGGCTTGTTTGTTGAAAAGATGATTAATATGCCAATGAAAATTGCATAATTGAATACCACAACACTGGCACAATCAGAAAGACACATGCAGTTTTTTGATTAACATTTATTATTATTATTATTATTGTGCTTTTTAATGTACTCTTCTCACTATGAAATGATGCAGTTCTTTGACCAAGAGGTGAAAGGAAACAGGACTGAGGGCAGGATACTCCTTGAGCAAGAATAAAATACAAGGCGGCTTAATCACAATGAAACAGTGCTTTGGTGAAAATAGTCCTCAGAATTTCAACATGCAGGCAACCTCCAGTTAAACATACATGCCAGCCCAAAATAAAAGAGCATCATTCTGGTTGATGACAGAGCAATAAAAAAATAAATATGTCGAAAGACACAAGGCATTTGCATAATATCAAGAACAGTCATCTTAGGATTTATACATACTTGATATAAGTAAGTTACCCTTTTTGATATATCAATTTATTGCAATACTAAGATTTTGGGTAAATATAAAAAACACTGCATTTTTAAATCCTAATTTTTAGTCACCTATGTATGTGCTTTTAGTGAAGAATCTTAAGAAAAGTAAATGTTTTACGCACATTACCTTAACACTAAATACATTTTTTTTTTCTTTTTCATTTCATTTACTCAAACAAATACTATTTACTCATGTCCACAGGCGTGGCTCTGTATTCACTCCCTAGGATCTAACGTAAGTAAGAAGGCCTTCCTGCTTTGAAATTGCTCATTAGTTTAGAAATATTAAAAGGAAATGCTACAACAAAAACTGGATTCTGTTTTCAGAAACGAGGTTGATATCACTTATTTAAATTGCATATTAATAACCAAGGACCTACATGTGCAAAATGCATTGTAAACATGGTTGCAGCTCTGAAGTTTCAGGTGAAGATAGCTGAGTCCTGTCTGACTGCTGCTCTCACAAGGGAAGGAACTACTATTTTGCACTGCACATTTTTAGTGGTTCTCTATTGATGTTCACGTAGAAACAACTCCATAGAGCATTTTTAACATAAAATGTTAAGCTTTTGCCAGAAACTCATCTATAAATGATAATACCATTTCAGTAAAAGTAAAAATGCATCCAAACTTAAAAAAAAATAAAAATGTAACAAAGTTTTGAACAACCTGAAAGGTCATTTTCTTTAATATTCTCCCTTTAAGAGCTACCCAGCAACCAGATGAGGCAATGGTTGTTAGCCTCCTTTCAAAAATCTTCAGGTTCTTAGTTTATGCTGAAAACTAAGTATAAAAATCTGAAAGAGCGATTTGAATTTCCGATGCTTTTAGATAAGAGTGGAGAGGCATCTCTTGAAATACACAATTTTCGTACCATAATTAATAACGGTTACATGATCTTATTACCCCATTATTCAGGTAATTTCTTCTAAACAGAGAATATTCACCACGCAATTTTTAGCTAAATGATTTACTGCAAATATGAACATGCTGTGACACAGGTGGTACTGAGGTCCCGAGGCACGATAATCATGATTTGGGCACCATCGACCTGTCTCCCCTCTGTCTGCTGTGGCCTTCTTGTAAAGTGCCCTTTAGAAACTTACCATGGGGCTAAGTCTCAGTGGGTAAATTGCATCAAAACCAGATGTTTCCATTCAGGTAACTTATGTGTATTATAGGTATCACTACGCATATCAAGGTGACATTAAAGTGGTATTAAAACACTTGAAAAGGAAGGGATTGATGTTTCCAATGGAGAGTGGAGTTTAAAACAACAACCCATAATGGACCAGATAAGGTCAAGTCTCCCTTAAGACAGAAAATGGCTTCCAACACAGGAAGACTCAAAGTTTCTAAAGACCTGGCTTGTTTACCCAGAATCTGTGCTCCTCTAATTCTCTACCTGGGGCAAGTTACTTAACCTCCCTAACCCTATGCTTCCTTCCCTGAAAAATGGAAATAATGATGTTCCAACTGTGGCAGAAACTATCCATTAACTCACATTAGTTGACCCAACCCATCTTCCTATTATTGCTATCTCTGCTTTTAAATTGGACATGTGGTTACCTGAAATAAATGCAACATTACCCAACCTCTTCTGCAGGGAAGTGTGGCCATGTGAAGTTCTGGCAAAAAATATGAAGCAGAAAAGGTATGTGCAATTTCAGAAGGCCTCTATAAAGAGCAAGGAAAAACTACACTCCTTCATCCCTCCCTTTCTTCCCCTCCCTCTTCCTCTTCTCTCTCTCCCTTCCTCCCTTTCTTTCTTTCTTTCTTTCATTTATTTTTATTTCTTATGGCTGAAATCATATGTGGTGATGACTGGGTATGAGCAGCTATTTTGCCCTCGAGACGGAAATGCACAGATGAAGATGGGAGAACAACAAAACAGAATGAACCCAGATGCCTTATAATTCTACAGCTGTCCACAAACTGGATTGATTGCTTACACTAAACTCCATATACATTTAAAAAGATAAAATCCTTTCTTATATAAGCCATGTTATTTGGGGATTTTGTTCACTTGCAGCCAAAACTGATAGACTTTGTAGGACTGACAAATAAATTGAATGAGAAAGTGCTCATGGATCACTTAGCACAGTGCCACATACTTGATAATTCCTGGACACATGTAGTCGATGATGATGATGGATCTGGTAACAATATCTTGATTCATTCATTCCATTATGGGTTTTGTTTTGTTTTTTAATTCCTATATGCCAGACACTGTCCTAGAACGGAGGTTGTTAGTAAAATCCGTCCCACTATCTGCTTTGATAAATAAAGTTTTATTGGGTACAGTCCTGCCCACTCACTTACAAATGGCCTACGGCTGCTATCGCACAACAGTGGCAGAATTTATATTTATTATCTACCCTCATACAGAAAACATTTCCTAATCTCCCTTCTAGAGCATCATGTAACTGGTATTTTAGTGTCTAAGACAATGTATATAAATGAACATTTAAATGCACCATATAACGTATTACATATAAATTAAAAAATCTTTTAGAAAGTGATTTAATCAGCTACAGAAACAAACAAAAAAACAAGAGGAGAGGCACTTGACAAGCCATCATGAGTACTTCATCAGACTTGCACATATATACTAATTATGAATAGACAAAGACCCTCAAAAGCTAGTACAACTAAATATTAGCCTTGTGTAACTCAATCACTAAGTTTGATCACCACCTTGCTACACGTTCTTCCAATAATCTGGTTTCCCACCTAGTTTTCTAACAGAGAGGAAACAAAATGGAAAGTCAAACATGAATCTTTGGTCCCTCTCACAGACATTGCAAATAAATGAACTGTTGTTGTCTTTTGTGAGCTTTGTCTTACGTCAGCAGCCTGAGACCGAAACTTTTCTACATTGATATGCATCCACTTAATTCAATTCAAATATTCCTTACAGGATGCAAATTTCAATAAATGAATGTTTTTTTTTTTTTTCTGTGCAGTTTAGAGTTGCTAGTAAAGGATCCTCACTTGAGCTCAAAAACTAACATTCCTTCCTTGCTATGGTTTAAAAGTTGTTATCTCCCCAAAATTCATGTTGAAATTCTAACCTCCAAAGGTGATGGTGTTAGTAAGTGGGGCTGTTAGGAGGTGATTAGGTAATGAGGGTGGAGCCCTCGTGAATGGGATTATGCTCTTATAAAAGAGATCCCATAGAGCTCTGTAGCCCATTCCACCATACAGGTCTGTGACCCAGAAGAGGGCCCTCACCTCACCATGCTGCCACTCTGAGCTTGAACTTGTAGCCTCCAGAACAGTGAGCAATAAATTTCTGTTGTTTGTAAGTCACCTAGTCTGCAGCATTTTGTTATAGCAGCTCAAACAGACTATGACATTCCTCTCCTTCTGAAAATAGAACCAAATGTCTTGGAAAAAGAGCTATTAAGAATGGTTATTAGGAACAGTTTACCAAGAACAAAAACATTTCCACCCTCTCAAGTTCTGGAAGAAAGAAAAAAAAAGAAGGCTGGACTCCTTAATGAGCCAGATCAATTAAAACACACACACACACACACACACACACACACACACACACACACACAGCAACTTCTTTTCAGAACATTTCACAAGTTCAAAGATCAGTTATTTAAAATACATATATTCATAAAAGTTACACATTATATGTCAAGTAGCAACACTAAAATATTAGGACTAGACATCAGTAAGGTGCTTACTGGGTAGCAGAGCCCATTCCCGAAGGTTCAAGTGACTTCTCAGGAGATTATCGCCTTCTCAATTCTGAAAGTAGGATTATGAGTCAGGCAGAAGGAAAAACGACAATCAGAAAGATCCATTTCTGAAAAGCTTTTAAAAAGATGCCTCCATTTTCTCATTCCTGGCCAGCTTTTCATGTGAATCATCCCAAGCTCAGGTGATGGATCTCTGTGTTATTGAACTTGCTCCAGTATCTAAATCAGGCCACATTTAGTCAAATAGATGGTCAGCAGAAGTCATAATTCACCAGTAATGCCTTAAATTTTTATGAAAAGAAGCTTAAATCACGTCCCCTCCTGCTTTTTCCTCCTGTCATTCTGACTGTCTCTTCTCAGTCTCTTTGGCTGGATCCTCTTATCCTGATCCTTCCTTAAGTATCAGAGTCCTACAGGGTACTTTTCACTGGGTATTCCACATTTTCTTACTCAATATTCTTATCTGTTGTCACTGCGCTCAAAATCATTAACAAAGTCCTAAGGCTTCTCTTACAGTCTCTACTTGCTCCCCCATCTCCTCAGTCTCTGCTTCTAACTTGCTTCAAGGTCTCGCCATTTTTAACCAGACTATCGCTTTTGTTTCCTCCCTTCCATCATCTAGGCCTACGCTTCATCACAAGGGGGCTATAATGGTGATCTTTCTAAAATGCACATCTGATTTTGTTTACTCCCATTCTCAAAAACAAAAACAACAACAACAAAAGGCAGTCACCTCTGGACTGAAGCCACCACAGCCTGTAGGCAGGTTGCTGGACTCTGTGCTCCATTACCCAGGGCATTTGTGGCCACATGCAGTTAACAATTAATGCTGTAGGCCCACATGATGAGGGGAGTTGGAACTGAGGCCATTTCATGCAGCCAGGCCCTTCTATAGGCTACATTTACCAATTTATGAAGCTGCTAGGGAAATTTGTTTATCCTGACCTGGGCTTTAGGTAGTAAAATACATATATTCCTGGGAGTGTATTAGCAATGGTTCATCAGGGTTGAGGGCCAGAATTTATACTATCTCATCTTAGGAACCCCAACTACCTCTGATAAATTGGGACCAAAAATAGGCAAGCTGATAGTATCCTTAGGGCAGCTGACAAAAGCAAATATAAAACCTGTTCTGGAAAGATGTGTTCCCAAACCCATCCAGGATTTCCACAGATGAAGTCCCCTAAGATAAGGCAATATTTATTGAGGAATTACTCTGTGTCAGGCACTCTATTCTAAGGACATGTCATGTCCTCATTCATTTAATGCCCATGGTAACTCAATGACTGGGTACAACGATCTTCTTTCACAGTTGAGGAAACTGATTAAAAAGTAGTGGATAAAGACTAAAAATAAGTATATTTTAAAAAGTATTATCTAGGGGTGCCTGGGTGGCTCAGTTGGTTAAGTGTCTGACTTCAGCTCAGGTCATGATCTCAAGGTCCGTGGGTTCAAGCCCCACATCGGGCTCCGTGCTGACAGCTCGGACCCTGGAGCCTGCTTCGGATTCTGTGTCTCCTTCTCTCTCGGTCCCTCCCCTGCTCACAGTCTGTCTGTCTGTCTCTCTCTCAAAAATAGACATTAAAAAATTAAACAAAAATAATTACACCTTAAAAGAAAAAAAAGGTATATCTAAAATACTGGTGTGAAAGAAGTAATCAAAAACTCCACAGTGTTAAAATAAATCACAATTAAAACAATAGTCAGATTTGAAAAAAAAATTGTATTTCTAGAAATGAATGAATTTAAATTAAAACCTCAGGGGAAAATTAAACCATTAACTGGACTGCAAAAAGGAGAACTGGTAAAAAATAACATTATGAAAATACTTAGAGGGCAAAACAAATAGGTCATATTTCTAACAAGTTCCAAGAAAACAGAATAAAGAGAATAGAGGAAAATAAATAGTTACAGACATAACAGCTAGAATTCTTCTGTAATTGCTAAATGAAATGAATCATCATATTTGCAAAACATATCATAAAAGAAAAAATAAAGCCATGCCTACCCAAGTCATGTGAAACTGCATAACATCAGAGTCAAAAAGAAGATTTAAAAGTAACCAAATAAAAAAGACAGATGACATGCAAGAGAATGACAATCAATGTAAAAATGAATCTCTCCAACAGCAAGAAAAGAAGCCAGAAAGTAAGAGACTAATATCTTCAAATTCTGTGACAAATAAAAGGTCAACATAAACTTTAACATAGCCAATGTATACTCAAGAGCGAAGGCCAAATAAAGATGGGGGGGGGGGGGGGGTTGTTGCTAGAACGGGCTGAGGGTTTACTATTTAGAGAATACTGCAAAGGGAACTACTAATTGCTTTCAAGAATAAGAAATTAAAGGGGGCGCCTGCGTGGCTTAGTTGGTTGAGCATCCGACTTCAGCTCAGGTCATGAACCTGTGGCTTCTGAGTTCAAGCCTTGCATTGGACTCTGTGCTGACAGCTCAGAGCCTGGAGCCTGCTTTGGATTCTGTGTCTCCCTCTCTCTCCTTCCCTCCTCCACTCATGCTCCGTCTCTCTCAATCTCTCTCTCTCTCTCGCTCTCTCTCTCTTCCTCTCTCAAAAATAAATAAACATTAAAAATTTTTTTAAATATAAGAAATTAAAGGTGTAACATGCAAAAACCAATAGTGAGTGAACAAGGAACCAAAGTAAAATAAGCAGAATACGCTTAAAGAAATATTTCATACAAAAAACAAAAATAGTAAATTTCTAAGATACAAACAACAAGGTAATGTAAAATAAGTGTCTTGGAGATTAAAGAATTCTAAAGCATTTGCTTTGTTTGGAAAAAGGACATGGATGTTAATTAATGGTGGACTTTGATCTTTAAGTATCAAGATAAGCATTGAAAAGAAACCACTAAAAAAAATAGAAATAAAAAATTCGTATCTCCCAAGTTACTAAAAGAAAAAAATGAATTTTTAAGCATCTGACCAAAAATATAAGTTTTGAACAGACTGTATAAAAGGATCTAATAATAATATACAAAATTATAAGGGAGAAATAAATAAAAGTAGGCCTATAATCGCAATAAATGCAAACAAGAAATACCCAGTTAATAGACCAAGAATCTGAATTTAAATGTTTTAAAAAATCTGCCCGTATACTAAATTCAGGAGGCACATCTAGAATAAGGAATTTTAAGGCAAATGATCATCACAATTAAAATTTTCTGCTGTGCAGAAGACAATGTCAAGAGAAAGATAAGAGAAGCCACAGACTGAGAGAAAATGTTTGCAAAGACATACCTGATAAAGGTAGTTATCTAAAGTATAGAAACAAGTCTTAAAATCTGACAATAAGAAAACAAACCACCTGATTTACAAATGAGCCAAAGGCTTTAAGAGAGGCCTTATGAAAGAACACATACAGATGGCAAGTAAGCACATGGAAAGGTGCTCCGTATGTCATAGAGAAATGCAAATTAAAATCACGAGACACCACTGTACACCCGTTAAAATGGCCAAAATCTGGAACACTGACAACACCAAGTACTGGCAACAGGAATTCTCATTCATTGCTAGTGGGGAAAGAATATAGTACAGCCACTTTGGAAGGCAGTTTGGCAGTTTCTCACAAAACTAAACATACTCTTACCAGACAATCCAGCAATCACACCCCTTGGTGTTTACCCAACGGCGGTGAAAATTTATGTCCACTCAAAAACCTACACATGGATGTTGCCTTAGTTTGTTCAGGCTGCTATAACAAAAATATCATCAACTGGGTGGCTTAAAAACCACATTTATTCCTCGCAGTTCTGGAAGATGAGAAGGCAAAGATCAAATCACTAGCTAACCTGGTACCTGGTGATGGCCCACTTCCTCACTGATGGTTGTCTTCTCACTGTAACCGCACCTAAAAGATGCGATGAGCTAGCTCCCCAAGGTCTCTTTTATAAGGGCACCAATCCCAATCAGGAAAGCTCCAGCCTCATCCTCGAATCACCTCCCAAAGGTCCTACCTCCTAATACCATCACCTTGGTGTTACCATTTCAACAAATGAATGGGGTGTGGGGAGCATTCAATCCATAGCAGGTGTTTAGAGCAACTTTACTCACCATTGCCAAACTGCTCAAAAAAATAAGTTGTTTCATTTTATTTTTAATCTTTTAAATGTTTATTTATTTATTTTCAGAGAGAGAATGCATGCCAGCATGAGCAGGGCAGGGGCAAGAGAGGGGGAGAGAGAACCCCAAGGGGGCTCCACACTCAGAGCAGAGCCCAACATGGGGCTCAATCTCATGAACAGTGAGATCATGACCTGAGCTGAAATCAAGGTTAAGATACTTAACCAACTGAGTCACCCAGGTGCTCCTTAAAAACAAAAAATTCATGTTTACTTATTTTGAGAGTGAGAGAGAGAGAAAGAGAGAGACAAGTGAGTGAGCACAAGCAGGGAAGAGGCAGAGGTTAAGGAACTCTGTTTTTAAAAAAAGGCTAAGGAACAGAGAAATTCTACAAGAAAAATACTATATAAGAATAAACAGAGTTATGGCAAATAAATCATTTTTAAGGATAAAGAGAGTAATAAGTTGATTATTGAAGTAATACTTCACCAGGAAACAAAAATTGACTTGCATGCACTTAATAGTACAGCCTCAAAATACATAAAATAAAATTTAGTGAAACAAGACAAAAGCTGACAAATCCGTGCAATGTGCTTCTTATCTGAGCAACAACTAAATGCTTACTTGCTTACTTAAGACCTCTTCTTACTATATGGATGCCATTCTCGGGGCAGATCCACCAGCAGCTGCTATAGACTGAACTGTGTCCTTCCAAAATTCATGTGTTGAAGCCTTAACTCCCAACGTCACGGTGTCTGGAGATAGTGACTGTATGGAAGTCATTAAGGTTAAAAGAGTTCATAAGGGTAGGGTTCCATCTGATAAGATTGGTGTCCTTATAAGAAGAGGGAGAGAAATCAGAGCACTTTCTCACTGGACTTGCTCATTCTGAGGAAAGGCCATAAGAGCACACAAGAATATGGTCTTCTGCAAGCCAGAAAGAGAGCCCTCACCAGAACTCGACCATGGGGCACTCTGATCTCAGATTTCCAGCCTGCAATAATGTGAGAAAATTAATTTAAGCCACCTTGTCTATGGTATTTTGGTATGGCAGCCCTCGCTGACTACCAGAATGGCAAAGCCCATGATGAAAATGAAAGGAAGCAACACAGCCCAGGTGTTTAAACATATTCTTCTTACATTGAAAGTATGAGGTAATATGTTCTCCCAGAGGTCTTTTACTTTGACCTTTGCTTCCACTCATTTTCTGAACTGAATTCTCGGGGAATGTAATCCCATAGTGTCATCATTCATTAATTGCGTGCAGTTATTATTCATGAAAATGTTTCTTTTCCCCCAAAAGGACCCTTTTCAAAACTTGTGCAGTATATGCTTTTCCCCCCAGAATGTGCTTTTTTAAATTGTTTTGGTTTTTTTGCCTTCTAGTCTAGTGCTAGAATGTCTAGCACATACCCATTGCATGAGCTCCATAAATCCTTGCTGATCAAAGAGAAAAATAAAACTTTAGTTGATAGCAAGGATTCAAATAAGAAGAAAGAATAGAAATTGAATCCCACATAACTTACTTTCTCTGAGGGAACACATACACCTGGAATCTGCGATCATACTGGCACAATCCCTGAGATTGTTGAGATAGAGCTATATTAGGAGGTGCAGGAGTGTGCAATATAACTGCCGTGTAAGTGGAAGATATGTGCATGAATGCAGGCATAGGAAGATGAGATGATTCTGAAAGGGAGAAAGAAGTGGCAAATTAGATAAGGTATCACTGCTCTCTGGATAAATATTGCTCTTTTCTTCCAAACACCATGCGGTTCAGAGAGCTGGGCATAAGATATATGGCTGCTCCCTGCTCCCCTGCAAACCATGAAACAGAATTTAAAATTTACATGAGTCAAATGAAGCTCTGAGCAGCTACCTATGAGACAGCCATTGACAAGAAAACAATGTGCTACCATAATCATCCACTCTCAAAAGATTATCACGGTAATAACTGAGCTTACAGCTCGTGGTTACCTACCACACTATTTAATGCTCAATGGGGGATTCAAGCGACTCACCAACATGGCAGAACTTTGATTTACGCACTGTAATAAAAGCAGCTTTGAAACAAAAGGAGACTAAAACAATCTGGATATCCGATATATACAAGAATTGGTTGAATTTTACATTACAGCTGTCATTCCAAAAGTACTAGCTGTCATTCCAAAAAAAGCCCACCAAGCATGCAGTCACGGGTGTCTGTAAACATGTTTAACCATATATCTTCAGGTTACAGAAAAGCAATGCCGTAGATTCTGTCAGACAAATAAACTTCTAATGGCTTTTACCTCCGGAAGTGTAAAACATTCCTTTATTTCCAATAACAATGGAGGCAATGAATTGCCAAAAGAGAAAAGCAACAAGTACTTCTAACAATTTCCTCCTTGTTCATAATGTCTGACTCGAAGCCACTGTGCTTCAAGAATGCTAGCATTAACTATTTCACTAGTCACATAGGCTCAAATTAAGTCACATTTATCTTAAAACTAATTACTATAGAAATTACCACATTATTTAAGTGGCTTAGAAGAAAGAAAACATTTTTGGCCATTACCTTCTATGCGTAAGGCACAGAATAGGGATCCGGAAGAGCGTACCATCTACATTTTTTAAAACCTTCCTGCCCCCCCCCCCCACGCCTGAGTGGCTCAGTCGGTTGTGCGTCCAACTTCGGCTCAGGTCATGATCTTGCGGTTTCTGAGTTCGGGCCCCGCGTGGGGCTCTGTGCTGACAGCTCGGGGCCTGCAGCCTGCTTCGAATTCTGTGTCTCCCTCTCTCTCTGCCCCTCCCTTGCTTATACTCTGCCTCTCTCTTTCAAAAATAAATAAATGTTAAAAAAGAATTTAAAACATACCACCCCCCCCAAATTTTATAATCTCAAAAAAATGACATATTGGGGAAAATTAAAATAACTGTTATTTTTTAAAAGTAAGCAAGAGCCTTTGTTAGTGTCCTCACAATGATACTAGCTTCCACATATCAATCTGAATGTTAACTTCAATCTAAGGATCGTAAAATTGAGTAAATGTAAAACCAACCTCAGAGTATGATGAAGCACCCAACAGACTTCACCATTATGTCAGCTAAGAACACGACACAGTATTTCAGATTGTATGGTTCCTGAGCACAACACTATAATAGAAAAGTTAACTTCCTGTCAAAAAGGTCTCCTTATTTTTCCAGGCTACATATTGCTGAACTATGAAGACCAACCAGAAAAAAAGAAAAACAGTGCATTTGTGATCTTGGGTTTCTTCTTCACTCTCAGTGACATGCTGTGGGGGACAAAACTGAGAATGTTGTTTTCGTTGAGCTCCAGGAAAGACCTTCTCCATTACAGAGTTAATATTCACAGGGATAAGGCTTGGGAATCCACTGGTGTCCCTAAAGGGGATTCTTATTTATCTCCGATCTCACAAAAGCATAAAGTTTTCTATCATCAAGAAGCCTCAAACTATAAAAGTAAGGGACAAAACTCTGCTCCCAACCCACCTTGATCATTCTTACGAGGAATCAGGGCCATTGGGAGGCTTATTATTTTAGCTATCCCTCACTCTGGCATCTACAGGTGTGAGTAGAGTGCCACCAGGCCATGAGGAGAGTAGAGGACAGTAAGTCCTTTTGACACGTTCCACTCTTACACAATAAGACAGATAGGTAGAAACGTAGATTTTTAAAACATCTGCATAGTATTTTAACAATATAGTTTACATAAGCATTTCAACAAACATTATCATTCAACCTTCAAGTCAGCTTTAAGTGACAGTTTATGTTAAAAAATGAAACATTACACTAGAAAAACTAAAGCCATTATTCAACACCACACCGCTAGGAAGTACAGGGCTGAGGGCTGACACTTGCACTGAGGTGTGTGGACTTCAATTCCCATGTTCAACAGCAGTTAAATGGAAGATGTCTAATTAGGAAAACAATGTATTAGAATTATGTCAAATGACTCATTGTTACTTTGCAAATTTGGATCAGAGTTCCAAGTTATTATTTAAAGAATTCATTTCCTCTGGATCCAAAATTAATTAAACAACTCTTATTATTGAGCTAAGTGTATTGTGCTTTAAGGAAAGAAGCGATGACTATAACCTTTAATCCTGAATGACCCAGACAGAAAACTCAAGAGTAGTGGTTCGATGGAAATACTTTAAGTATATTAGAGACCCAGTTTTCTAGCTTCAGATCTGCCCCAACTAGTTATATAACCTTGAGAAAGTCACATAAATTATTTGGGCCGAAGTTTCCACTTTCGTACAATGGGGCAGCCATTATAAGTGCACATAATCATTGCTATGCTATAATTTTTAAGATCATCACTAATAGCTATGTCATAAGAAAATTTTCGAAAATCATTGCATACACTTCTGTAAAAACATTTTACTTCTTCGACTCACAAAATGCCATTTAATTTGGTAATCTTATGGTAGACAGTCTTTAATTCCCTGCTTATACGATGGTCATCAGAAAGAAATCAGCTGACTGAAATTATTTTATTATAGTTCAATATTAAATGCAAGTTAACCAATTTCCCAGGTTCTTGGAAAATGTACCAAAAATCCACTGCTAGCTGAAAATATATCATATTGAAGAATACTTTCATCCGTCACTTCATTATATTTTTATTAAAAGTAAAAGTTCCCAGTTTTTCCATGTAGAGTAAAAAGTTTAGGGGCATCTGGGTGACTCAGTTGGTTAAGCGTCCAAGTCTTGGTTTTGGCTCAGGTCACGATCTCACAGTTTTGTGAGTTTGAGCCCCCACTATGTCGGGCTCTGTGCCGGCAATGCAGAGCCTGCTCGGGATTCCCTCTCTCCCTCTCTCTCTGCCCCTCCCCCACTCGTGCTTTCTTTCTCTCAAAATAAATAAATAAACTTAAAAACAATTTTAAGCAAGTATGACTTCATCGCCGTAAGCACAAATAAAGACCGAATGGAGAGTTCACACCTATTTGCACAGACTTCAGTTCTTACTGACCTGTGGAATGTCACAGGGTTTCACGCAAAGATGCCTTGTGTCCTGTGCCCTGGGATGGGACCCACATGTGAAACCTATAGCGATTACAGTGACCATCTTCCCAGGCCCCAAACTCTCCCTATAACCACCCCCACCCGACTCTTCAGCCGAATCACTACCTGAGCATGCTAATTTTAAAAGACATATTTTTACTTTATTTTTATAAATATTTACTTATTTTGAGACACAGAGAGAGAGAGTATGCAAGCAGGAGTGGGGCAGAGAGAGAGAGACAGAGAGAGAGAGAGAGAGAGAGAGACAGACAGACAGAGGGAGAGAGAATCCCAAGCAGACACTGAGCTGTCAGCATAGAGTCCCACACGGGGCTCGATCTCATGAACCATGAGATCATGACCTGAGCCGAAATCGAGAACAGATGCTTAACTGACTGAGCCACCCAGGCGCCCCTAAAAGGCTTATTGTTAAATGCCAAGAAGCAATGTCAAGTTCTGCCTTCATTGACTCAAATATTGATCAACTGCCGATTATAGGTCAAACCCTATGCTAATCACCGGTGATAAGAGGGGAAGTGAGGTAAACAAGACCCCCATGCCACAGTGCTTCCAGTCGGTTAGGAGAAGAGAGAAAATTGTGCAACCTGCTAACTTAAAGGACAGTATGTGCCGTGAGGAGGAGGAGGGGGGAGTATGGTGAAAGCAATCAAACGGCTTTGAGGAGAACCATTTTAAGAGCAACTAAACGGCACGTGTGCTGTTCAAAATGGTGTGCCCGGCATTAGCCAGCATAATATTTGACACAGGCTTCTGACTCAGGCACACATCAACATCTTGTATAGAGGTCTCCCAAAATACCAAGATCTCCAAAGCCATTCCATGAAGTTCTGACTCTACAGGTCTGGCTAGGCATGGTTTTATAAAGCCCCAATTAAGTAGTTATGATAGATACCTCATTCTGAGCACTACTTCCTCAATAATTTATCTTTTCAAGGCTTGGTTTTTGAAGCTCTAGATTTTTTAAACATAAATCCCAAAATTAAATGGGAAAATTGAAAGCTGCCTTGGAAGATAGCAGGCATTTCTCGAAATCAATCAGCAAACCGGTAGAAACTCGCTGTTGAAAGTTAACAGTGGCTGAACAATTTTGTTTCACCACTTATTTGTGTGAAAAAGTATTTGCTAATGACTTCCAGACATACTGTTAATAATACCCTTCCAGTTTCATGAAATTTTTAACCATGCGTATCCAGAATTATCTTAAATCTAGGCCAGTTTCTTCCTCAGCTTAAATCTTTTGGCACTTGCAAATTTTCTTTGGCTATAGTATTATGACTGGACACTTAATATTTCCTCAGCAAATCACAAGGACTGAGCAGTTCAAACACTTAATCTCTGCTAACAATCAGAGGCTTTATGTTAAACTTGTACATTCAAGCTGTTTAAAATTGATGGCGTTTATTTATTATGTGCACAGGGTACTAAGAAGAAGCACCCAAGTGTTTCCTAATTTCCAGGTCAATCATAACTTCACTACTCACTGGTTGAGAATCGTAACAATAAGAAGCAGAAAGGTTCTTTACAAGAGGTTAGGGATTTTCCTTGGAAAGGTTGTCTCCTGGTTATAAAATTAGAGAGAGGGAAGAATTAAAATGATTATGCTCTAAAAATGACTTAGTAGAAGTGACAGGTTTTTTTTTTTAGCCTAAATATTTTTTAAGTACCAAATTTGTCACTCCTGGAAGTTATATGTTACTAACTGTAAAATCACTTTATTGCAGCAGTAAAAGAAATGAAGTACTTTTAGCCAATGTTTTTCAATAAATCAGGAACTTTGTATTAAATCCACATTTTATTTGCTTATATGGACGTTCTTTTATTTTGACTGAATTGGTACAGAGTACTGAATCACAGAATGAGGTGCTTCTGAGAAACCCACATGCTCAGGAGGTGGGTTCCCCTGAGGACAATAGACCCAGAGAGCTGAGACAAAAGAAAAAGAAAAAAAAAAAAAAAAAGAAAAAGAAAAAGAAAAAGCTGAAAGTGCTCTGTCTGAATTGACAAAAGGGGTATTCATCCAGGATGGATATTTTTAAAGCCACATTCTCCCATATGATCATTTATACACTCAACTAATCATAAGATTGTTTTAATCGCCTTGATTTTAAATATTTATTCACCTATTAGGTTTGCAAATTATTATGTAATAGAGTATTAGCTAGTAGCTAATAATGATATACTAAAAACTAGATTATAAGAAGTTAAATTATCTATATTTTATATGCAGTCCTTATTTTTTGTTTTTTTTTAATTTTAATGTTTATTTTTGAGAGAGAGAGAGAGAGAGACAGAGCGTGAGCGGGGGAAGGGCAGAGAGAGAGGGAGACACAGAATCTGAAGCAGGCTCCAGGCTCTGAACCATCAGCACAGAGCCCAACGTGGGGCTCGAACTCGTCAACCGCGAGATCATGACCTGCACCGAAGTCGGAGGCTCAACCGACTGAGCCACCCAGGCGCCCCCTTTTTTTTTTTTAATATATAAGGGGTTTTATGCTGGTTGCTTCTTGATCTTTTTTTTTTTTTTTTTAACTTACCATTGACATGAAGAGATAGGAAAAGAAAGGGAAAATGAAAAAAGGAGGCAAATCACAAATCTTCTAAATTTGTTGCCCAGTGGCATCTCAGTTTAAAATGTTGACACCATTTTAAACTGTTGGTTGACATTAAGTGACTTAATTCATAGTGGCTTTACATACTTCCTGATGCTTGTCAACACGAGTAATTGAGAACTAGCTGCTGCTGAATGCTGGACTGAAAACCAAAGGCTGTCAGCAGAACCCTCCGTCAGCCTGAAAGCAAAGTGATTCAGGATATAGGTCTACTGTATAGCATTTCCCCGGAATAAAAGTTTGAGATCGAAAAACATTAACTGAAGAGACTGAAACAAAGGCTGAAACTGAAAACTAGAAACAAAATCTTTGGATCTTATACAGGCGCAGTAGTCACTTACACAGGACCATGTCCAGCTTAGTCACTTTGTTAATGGACTACCAAGTATATGATCATAATCTAATATAAATCAATTATAACTAAACCACCACAGTAAAACTGCCATATGGCAGGGTAGCCTGTTTAAGGCAGCAGAGCCCCGTAAGTGCTTTGGAACTTTTCCAATCTAAGCTGCAAAACCAAAGACTAAAGTCAATTACATTCTCTCTCCACTATTAAAAGCTACTGTAATTGCACAGGTGTGAATATGTATCTCTGTGTGTGTATATTATATGTAAGTTTGTGTGTATACATATACATTTTTTATAGAAGGGTAATAAATGCATTAATACAAAGTAATTTTTCTGTCTGAGTGCCCATATTTCTAAAGGCTTTGGAAGGGAGAGAGAAATACATTACTTTAATTCTATTACCCTACAGGGATTCCCTCTAAATATAAAAGATTGTTACAGTAGCGATCCTAACTCAGTGAACTTAAACTTGTCTTTAGTTCTTCATGTAATCTGCAGCACAGTTGATTCTTTTCTTCCTCTTTAACTGCTAAAATTGAATATATCTCAAACCACTAAGTATTCACTGAGCATCTATTGTGTTTGCAACATTCAGCTGGGCTCCTTTGGGGATATAAAGAGGTGGTCAGCTAGTTAGGGAGATAAGATACAAACACATAAAATGTTTAAAACACAATGGTAAACATCAGTTTATAAGAATAAGATTTAAAACGCCACAAAATGGTATTTGATTCATTACCAAATAAACTCCGTGGCAACCATTGTTGCCACAACCACTCCCTCCACCCCCCCCACCCTCACCCCCACCCCCACCCCCAGGAGAGAGAAATATCATTGAAGATGCTGTCTAGGGTAGGAGACAAGGTCATATTCCAAATGAGTGAAATCAAAGGGATAGAAAATATGAAATACAGGAAGTGTTTAGAAGTCAGATGTCATAGGGTTGTTTTTATATGTAAATTGTTCTCCAGGTATAGAAATTAAGTTGCACTAACTCTAATCCCTAATGATTCAGTGACATGCATTTTGTGATACTGGTTGAGGATAATGTTTACTAAGTAAACCATTAGGAGTATTTACATGGATGAAGCAATGGATTGATAACTTAGTTCTTTCAGATTCCCCAGTAGTTTTTATGTTTTAACTTGGTGGTTCCAAGCAAATCATAAGAGAGGGATAACTACGCTTATGTGTAAAACTATACCACAAATATCATTCTGATTCTTTGAAGGCATATTGGGGTACTAAGATCTACTTTTTTTCTCACATGTTTTATCCAATTAAATATAAGACCATTAAAGCTCATTGGCCTCCAATTTATTTTGCAGGTGCCTATGCAAGTTCTCAAAGATTACTGTCCATAAAAACGTTTCATTTATCTGGGGTGGTGCTCAAATAGTCCACTGACGACATTTTGTGAAACACTGGCCTAGAAAACTGGGGTCTTGGGTAATAATCCAAATGATTCTGTGAGGTCAAATGCTGGCAGTTTAATCTAAATTATTTTTATGACAGGGGTGCTGGGTGGCTCAGTCAGTTAAGTGCCCAACTTTCAGCTCAGGTCATGATCTCACAGTTTGTGAGTTTGAGCCCCGCATCAGGCTCTGTGCTGACAAGCCCAGAGCCTGGAGCCTGCTTCGGATTCTGTGTCTCCCTCTCTCTCTGCCCCTCCCCCGCTCATGCTCCGTCTCTCTCTGTCTCAAAAATAAGTATTAAAAAAAATTCAAGGGGCGCCTGGGTGGCGCAGTCGGTTAGCGTCTGACTTCAGCCAGGTCACGATCTCGCGGTCTGTGAGTTCGAGCCCCGCGTCAGGCTCTGGGCTGATGGCTCGGAGCCTGGAGCCTGCTTCCGATTCTGTGTCTCCCTCTCTCTCTGCCCCTCCCCCGTTCATGCTCTGTCTCTCTCTGTCCCAAAAATAAATAAAAAACGTTGAAAAAAAAAATTTAAAAAAAAAATTTAAAAAATTCAAAAAAAATAATTTTTATCATAAAGAGACTATGCAGGTATATTAGAATTTAGCAATAGTACTGACAGAGTTATACTTAAATAGAGCTTCAGCTCTTGCCAGAAATGAAATCCCAAGCAATAAATGGAGAATATCAGTGCAGAACTTAAGACAAAGCCCTCCAAAAGCAAGTTTTTGTTTTGGGGAATATGGAAAGCATTCTGATTCTGTTACAGTCCTGCCTCCACCCCTCACCGCCATCCCATTCCTTTGGGCGAAACATATTAGCGCTTGACCAGCCACACTGTACATAGTGATGAGCACACTTGATATACCATTAATCCTGCCATGAGTTAGCTCCTCCATGCCCAAAAGGATTCTGCCCAAATGTGATATCACTTTAAATATTTTTTTTTAATTAATATATTTATTTTGAGAGAGAGCAGCCAAGTGGGGAAGGGGCAAAGAGAGAGGGACAGAGAGAGAATCCCAAGCAGGCTCCATACCATCAGCACAGAACCCAACATGGGGCTTGAACCCACAAACCGCAAGATCATGACCTGAGCCGAAGTCAGACGCTTAACCAACTAAGCCACCCAGGCCCCCCGAAACATGGTATCACTTTAGAGTGGAAGAGACTGATGAACTTCTTGGTGTTCCTTTGGGATTTTGGTTATACTCCTCAAATGGTGGCCACTACGAGACATCCAAATGAGATATGTTTCTGACTCTCTTCACTCAGTAACTTTTCATTCAGCAACTTAAGTGACAAATAGTGTATCTTGCTCATAATGTATACAAATCACATAGACAGAAAAATCATCACTGTACAATTCTTTCCTAAAACTGACATTGAGCATTTCAGAATTTGGCGAGGAAAGTACGTTCAGAGACGGAACCAAGCAAACAAGAGAGTGTGCCTAACACATTTAAGGATTTAGAAGCAGAATGAAACTGACAGATCTAGGAAAGTTAAAGTGCTGCTTGAAATTTTCCAAAGCAACAGGCTGGACAGAGATTTCAGGTACATAATCATATGATCAAAGAAACAAAAGTAAAATTTAACAGAGCAGAGGTAATAAACCTTTTTTAAAAATGTGAGCCATTATTTTAAAGGAAATATGATTGGTAGTAGGGAATTTAAAATGACTGTAATTTAGTAATTTTTTTTTAAAGGAAACAATGTAAGGGGCACCTGGGTGGCTCAGTCAGTTAAGTATCTGACTTCGGCTCAGGTCATGATCTTGTGGTTCGTGAGTTCGAGCCCCACGTCGGGCTCTGTGATGTGAGCACAGAGCCGACTTCGGTTCCTCTTCCCCCTCTTTCCCTTCCCCTCCCCCACGCGTGCTCTCTCAAAACTAAACAAACATTAAAAAAAGGAAACAATGTAAAATAACAAAATATATTAAAATTAAGATCAGGGAACATAAAACAATATAATTAATTGATATTAATCAATAAAGTATATACGTACAACTTTTTACATATCTATATGCTATTTTCAATGCTTTACATGTATTAAGTCACTCGATATTCCCAATAACCCTACAGGGCAGACAAATTTTGGCCCATGTTATTGATGAAAATACTGAGGCACAGTAAAGTAATTTACTTGCCAAAGGTCATCTAGTTAGAAGAGCAGGAGCCAAGATGGGAAGCTGACACATCATCTTGGCTCCCAAGTCTCTGTTCTTGTTATGTCCTACTTCATTTCTCTCAAAGAAGAAAAACTAGGAGGAGGAGGGGAGGAGAAAGGGAAGGGTGGAGGAGGAAGAGAACAAGAAGGAGAAAAAGGAAGAGGAAAATTTACAGAGAAAGAAAATAGGAGTTTCAAAGTACTTTAATATATTGTTAACTTCTTGAATATAGCCATTACATGTGACATCTTTTATACCCAGTGCACCTAGCACAGCCTTACTCATCATTGCCACAACAATAGCTAATATTCATTAAGTACTTACTGGGTAGCGAAATGGGAATATTTTAAATGACAATAGTAATTATAATACTAAATATCTTTGCACATTTATTCTGTACTAGGCACTTTACATGAATTAAATCATTTAACCCTCAGAGGAGCTAGGTGGCTTTGCGACATTGGGCAAATTACAAAAATATATAACCTCATAAATAAAATATGGGATTAATGACAGTCTCAACATCCCAGTGTTTTATGAGACTGAATGAATTAACAAAGTTAAAATGTTTAAAACTCACTTGAATGTAATACATTCACAACAAACTTAGATGTTCTCACTTGTTATTGGTATAATTAGTATTATTTCTGTTGCACAGATGAGGGCTTGCTCAAGTCCTCAGAGCTTGGAGGTAAGGACACCAATATCTGAAGTCAGGCAGTGTGACTTCAGAGCCCTCCACATTACAAGTTCACAATAAATATTTGTTGACTGCATGAATGGAGGGATGAATACATGAGCTGGAGAGATATGGGCAGATAGAAAAGAAACCAGCTAGGTAGAAATTGAAGAGAGAAGGAAAGTGGGATAGTCAGTGATAAAAACAGGAGAAGGGAATTGAGAGAGAGGGGAAGGAGAAGAAGGGTAAGAAGATGTGGAACAAGAAGAGAAGTTCATTACAGGGAATTCTCAGATAATAGTGAGGTCATTTTCTTTTAATCACAAGCTTCAATTAATCTAAGAGCGAGCACTCTGAAATACTAGAGATCATACTGAGAGAATTAAAGGCGACATTAAAGCAGATTCACCTTGAAGTTAGCAAAACTTATTATAGAAATGGGCAAAGATAATAGGAAAAAATACCTGGTGACATGGCTCCATGATCAAAGTAGTTATAATACCTCTAAGCTACAATGTTTCCAGATTTACATGCCCTGAGGAGGTCTCCCCCCCACCATGAGTCCCTCAGTCCATGGGACAAATGAGAATTTTGAGCTTTGAAAGGTTTTCACAAAGAAATCTCTCACATAAAAATAAATTAAATAAATAAATAAATAAATAAATAAATAAGCACTCTGTATTCAGCAGAGAAGTTGAGAGGAACGTAGAAAGAATTAATGGTTCTAAGATTGGTGAGTTTTAGAACAACCACCGTGGTGATTTACATACAAGGTTATCTGGAAATAAATACAATAGCCAATAATCCCTTACATTTGAAATGATGCCAATAAAGTTGTAAGATTTTCTTGGGTCCTTAGATGCTAAGAGGATTGCCTGACATTTTGCTTATTAAATACCTGGCACAATGCCTCATACAGAATAAATGCTCACTTAATCCATATGAACTGTTTTTTTCCCCAGGGCTATAAGTAGCACGAATAGAGACTGCCTAGAGACTCACAGAGGTTAAACCATTTAAGGCACTAATGACTCTGTATAATGTTGAAATGGTAGGTTGTGGAGCTGAGACTGAGTAAGACTGGAAATGAAGCCAGGAGTTCTGCAGGCTCCACAGTCAGGAAATGCACAGATGGTTATAAACAGAGAAGGGACTTCCTGAGTGTGTGGCAATGATTCTGGGTAATGGAGAGGAATGAAGTGTGGTTGTATATGAAGACTGACTCAGGTGAAGGAGGACATGGCACCACCACACCCCCCACCCCGCCCCCCCAGACAAAGGTAGCTGTGAACTTACAGCAAGGTGATGGTCACAAATACAATGAAGTAGCCAGGGATGATGGAGGTCCTCTAGAAGGAAAGCTAGAAAATGGCAGGTGGATGTTGACTAACACTGGCAAGATTCTCAAGGGAAACATGAGATTAGCAGGTGACAACAGAGGAAAAAGTGTCTGGCTAAAGGGCAAAGGAAGTGGAGTCACCAGGAAGTCTGGGCACGAGAAGAGTAAGTATGGTGTGTTGAACAAAGAAGATAAAGCTGTGGTCTAGATGGAGCAGTGGGTAGTGATAAGACAGCCCAACAAAGAGCAATGAGATAAGGGATCTGAGAGATGGTGAAGACACAAGTGGTGATGAGGAAATGAGAGATTCTCCCTTAAGAAGGTATTGAGAGTAGTAATAAAATGAGCGAAGTTTAAAACACTGAGGTTGGGCAGATGGCCAAACTACCTTTTCCTTCCAGGAAACCATATGGTCCTTCAGAGATTAAGTGTACTGCTTTTGCAACCATTAAAATCAACACTGTTTCTAAAATGTCTTGAGGGACGCCTGGGTGTCTCAGTCGGTTAAGAGGTCAACTTTGGCTCAGGTCATGATCTCATGGTTCATGGGTTCAAGCCCTGCGTCAGGCTCTGTGCTGACAGCTCAGAGCCTGGAGCCTGCTTCAGATTTTCTGTCTCCCTGTCTCTCTGCCCCTCCCCTGCTCACACACACACACTCTCTCTCTCAAAAATAAATAATAAGTATTAAAAAAGTTTAAAAAATGAAATGTCTTGATATATTTGATGGTGAGTCAATGGACTGTAAGCAATTCATAGTGGAGAGCAAGATCCATGAAACTAGCAATTGTTTCTATTTTGCTGACCAAGCTATTTCTCACTGCTCAGTTGGAATTCCCATTACACATACAGAAGTTCAGTAAATAATTTACTAACCCACTGGACTTAACATTTTTTATTTTATTTATTTATTTTTTATTTGAGAGGAAGGGGGGGACAGAGAGGGAGAGAGAGAATCTGAAGTAGACTCCACGTTCAGCATGGAGCCCAACATGGAACTCGATCCCACAATCCTGGGGTCACGACCTAAGAAGAAATCGGGAGTTGCACACTTAACCGACTAAGCCACCCGTGCACCCCATGGGCTTAACATTTTTTAAAAGCCAGTGAGAACCAGTAGTCTTTGGGATGATAATAAAAACAACAGTAATTCAAGAATGGAGTCCTTCTATGTGGGGGGCATATACAAATCAGGCTTCCTTTTATTTAAGCCATGCTTTGAGTATAATTTGTAGCTTTATTATCCCCATTTGCTATGAGAAAATTGAGGATGAGAGGCATGAAGTAACTTAGCAAAAATCACTCTCATGCCAAGATTCTTATTTTTCACGTTGGCAAAAGAGTTCTTTAAGGATGAGGAATATATTTGGGAATCATCAGGCTTAAGGTCAGAGTTCTCTGCCCAAACTTGCTGTCATCTGTCTTTAATGGTAAAGGTGTCAGAGGGGCGCCTGGGTGGCTCAGTCGGTTAAGCCTCTGACTTCGGCTCAGGTCACCTTCTCCCGGTTCGTGAGTTCGAGCCCGTGTCGGGCTCTGTGCTGACAGCTCGGAGCCTGGAGCCTGCTTCGGATTCTGTGTCTCCCTCTCTCTCTGGCCCTTCGCCTCTCGACCTCTGTCTCTCTCTCTCTCAAAAGTAAAATAAAAAAAAAAAAATTAAAAAAAATTTTTAAAACAATGGTAAAGGTGTCGGATAGTGTCTCCTGCAGTTCTCCATCTAACCACACCTGCATCATGGTTGGGAGGAAATAGCGTATCACCTGACCTGTTTAATGTGCACGGCACATCTTTGAGGTAGGCACCATTTCCATGAGGAAACCAAAATTCAGAGCTGGTAGGAAATTTTCTAAAGTCATTCAACTAATAAGTAATGGAACATTGAGCCAGGATTTGAACCCAGTTTTTGTACGGATAAACATTCTAGGCTTTTCTTTTTCTATCCTATTATAATTTCAGAATTTTTGTTTGATGCTGGACTCATCAATAGCCATGTGGTCTCCTGTACTCTTAAAACAAAAAACTTCCTCCAAGTAAAAGTATAAGGCAACTTAAAAAAATAATTTCATTTGGCATTTATTCTCAAGTATGTAATTATATGTAGGGTAAAATGATATCACTTTAAAAGGCAACAACAAAAAAATTAGTTACAATCTAAAGTAATGACATTTCAGTATGGGTAACCTGGTCAGATGATGAACTCCTTCTGTGTTTTATAAACCTTCCGCGGTGTAAAAAAGCCTATGAAAATAATAATGAGAAAAAGAGTTTTGTGTATATGTAAATAGAAAGGCACAATGAAAAGAAATGGAAATAAAGTAACCAAATTATTCATTGGTTAAATATATAAGACCAGCTTTAGAACATTACTGACATCCAAAACATAAAAATGTGTAGGAAACCATAAAATTGACTAATAATTAGCTGATAGCTTATAGAAATTGTCTTAATTTATATTTTTATTGTTGTTTTAAACAGTTTTGAGAGTATTCAATATGCATTCATTAAAAGGGTTTAATCCTATAATTTCTTACCATTTTCTCCAATAACACATGAATATGATTTTAAAATAATGTTTTACAGATGAGAAATGATGTTTTCCACAGATGAGAAAAGATGTTATAGCTAACACATCTGTACTCTCATAAAAATAGAAATTAGTTTGGCAAAGAAAATGCATTCATATTAAAATATTACGAATTAAATGTAATATCATAAAACCTCTACCTAAGAAAGGCATGAAGTTAAACCATTCATCACACATATTTAATGAGGCATTGTCTCTAATATTGGCTATTTCCTACAAAAGAAGACATACAGCAAAAAGTCTTCATTCTTAAAACACCCTTGCCTGAATGTTTATGCAAATGTACTTGAATTAGAAAAAATTTTATTAAATTATTGTAATACTTTTATTCAGACTTTGTCTATCCCAAAGCAATTTTCCTTTAAGAAGTCACTACCAACTTATTAAGCAATGCATAAATATTTATAATCAAATATTTGGATCAATATTTTATTTCCTAATACAAAGGTTTTTAAAATTCAAAACGAGGTGGCTAGCTCAATCCCACACATCCCAAATCTTAAAACTGCCATTGCAATAGAAATGCCAAATGCCTTCCTGAAGCATCTATTTTAAACCTCCCCAAGTGAAATTCCAACCGCTGTATCCAGTGTCACAAAAAAGCATTTGCAAATAGTTAGCTTTTCAACTGTATAATTCAACTCTTTATGTCAACTATATAGTTCAACTAGGTGTATCAAATATATATTTTAAATGGATAATATAAAATATAGAAGTATAATTTCTACAAATACAGCTTTAGTATTTGTTGGCTTTGCATTTTTAGTGACTTAAAAATAAGAAACAATTTTATTTTTTGAAAAGTAAATAAAGAGGCATCTATAAATAAAGATGCATAGAAACTACGCTTCCCTTTTTCCTTTAGCATATAATGTACAGATAGATATAGATGTAGTTATATAGTTCTACACTAAATTAGTCCAAAACACTTGTGATTGGGGCTAAGTTAATTGGCCATCTCATTTTTTAACTAATTTCCATTGTTTTATAATTCTGTTTTATAATAATGTTTCATTCTTTTATAATGTCTTGGGGACATTACAAAATCAAACAAATCCACATGTACGGATGTAGGCTCACTTTTTTTCGCCCTCTAAAAGTCAAGATATTTTTGCTGCTTCTGCAGATAAATGTGTCTTCCACAAACAAGTTGTTTTTCAGTCACCCTTACCTACAGTTGATATCCCTCTGGTATATGCGATGAAAGGAAAATTTTCCTCAAAGAGAAAAATAAAGAATGGTAGGTAATTCAATTACAGAATTTCCCACTGATATCTGTGATGTGGTTCAGTAAATGTCTTTTCTCCACCCTCCAAAAGAAAGGGTTAACCATATACATATTTTTGAGCATTTTCAACCCAATTACAAATAGCACCAAAAGTCCCTTTTAATATGGAGCTCCAGAGGAAGAATTCCCTTACACGTGCCCTCCTCCAGCTTTCCTCCCCCAAAATGGTATCTTCAGTAGAGCTGGAACCTCTATGGATCACAATATTGTTTGCCCAGGATGACCAATCTCTGAGGCAGGCTTTTTTTCCCCCCTTCAAGACACTTCGTGTTAACAGCTTGAGGGCGTTCAATCAGCACTGCTTTGATCTCGGCTGGAACTATAATTATTTAACATTGTTACATGGATTTCTATAATCCACCCCACCATTAAATCCCTTTTACGCCCTCATCTTCTGAGGCCTAATCTGCATCTGTACACTTAGTTTGTCTTCTCTGCTGGTCTCCTCATGAGCCTGCATTCTCCAACATTCCGACTGATGGTTTCCTCTCTCTCTTTTCCCCTCTAATGAAATCATTTTCTTACAAATTGAAAACAGCAAAAACGTCTCCTGCGTTTGGTCTATTTTTAAGAACTTTCTATTGAATACCAGTATCATCCATCATTCAACACAAGTTTTATTTTTTCCACTTTTATGGAATTCATTTACTCAGTGGAGGTTTCATTAAAATAATGATAAGCATGTATTTGATTTTTTTCTTTAAAAAGGAATTTTTATAAAAGCCTATACAACAGAAAGTAGCCAACGCTGTGACTTTTTGAAAACACAAAAGGAAGGATTTGGTAACATTTTGCCCTTCCTTATTTCTTCTTCAGAGAGTGAACTGAGCAGTTCTGGATGGGCCTTAAGATGGAAATATACAAAACCGATTGAGAATAGAGATCTCACGAGAGCAGCTCAGTAAGAATGTCCAAGGAAGTCTGTGAATTAAGTCCCAAAAAGAAAAGGGGAGAAGGCAAGTTTGAAAAACTGTAAGGCCCTCCAAAAACCAGAGAACAGTACAGAGAAGAAAGCCCAGGAGAGAAGTGGGGATTTGGGGCCCTTTTCCAGCAACTATATTAGATTCTCAGGTTGGGATGGCCATGTAATTTACAGTGTCCCTACTTCTATTGATTTCCCATCCATATTTTCTTCTATCTACTTTAATACTTTATTCTATGATTTTATATTTTATGTTTTTGATAAGCCACCCCAAGTCCTTTGTGGAATGAGATTGGACAAAAGGCTTTTTTAAGTAACTCTTTAAAAACCTAAAATAGTTTTTAGCACTTCAAGTTCTGTTGGAAGTTATATTCTAATTTTTTATAATGTTCATTTTATTTTTGAGAGAGAGAGAGAGAGAGAGAGAGACAGACTTCAAACAGGGAAGGGTCAGAGAGAAAGGGAGACAGAGGATTAAAGCAGGCTCCCGCCTCCAAACCATCAGCACAGACCCTGACTCAGGACTCGAGCCCATGAACCATGAGATCATGACCTGAGCCAAACACTTAACCGACTGAGCCACCCAGGTGCTCCTGAAAGTTCTATTCTAATCAAGGATGTTGAATTCTAGGAAAGACCCTGATTTTCTAAACAAAATAGATACAAAATCACTCGGTATTTCTCTGGAAATCTAATGGAGGAAAATGACATGAGGTTGAAGCAAGATTTAAGACATGAAAAAATCTGGCTATAAAATCACGATGATGTCATGCTCCCATCACTTCTATAGTACTTAATGCTGTGCCAGACACTCTTCTCAGTGCTTCATTCATGTAATGTTCACAAAACCCTGTGAATCAGGTACACAGCACTCCTATTTTACAGATGAGAAAGTTGAGGGGCAAGAAGATGATCTGGGGCAAGTAATTTGTTCAAATGGACTGAGCTGTTAAGCTGTTAAAGCAAAATTTGAGAGCACTTTTCATCTCCGATTGTGTCTCCATTACTCCACCACCCTCCCTATAGGTTTGACTTTACTAGCAACAGAAGACTAGGTAAGCAACCTAACTACTTACGACTTCACATCTTCACCTATAACACAGGGGTAACCTATCAGGCATGTTGTCAGAATTAAAGGAGATAATAAATAAAATTACTCTTGTAGTGCTTACAAAAAGGAGTGTTCTCTGGAGGGCTGTCGCCAGCATTAAGATTGCCACTCTCAATGGGAGTCCCGGCTGAGTCATTCCCCCACTATGTTATTAAGGTTTTGAAGCCTCAATTCCTCAGCTGTAAAATGAAGCACAGTGAGTAGAGTCAAAGGGCTCAATTGACTCTACTGGCTATTGAATCGTGGCTGTGACGATTATTATGTGTTTTCCAGGACAAAGCCAGATAAATGGTGGAATTACACCTAGTAACCAAAAAGTTTTACACTAGAAAGGAAGCCTTCAAATTCACACACAAATACACATTATATATCCATATATTTATCCATATATATATGTCCATATATATCCATATATATATATATGGGTCCATATATATCCATATATATATATGTCCATATATATATATATGTCCATATATATATATCCATATATATATGTGCATACACAAATTAAACTTAATAAAAGGTTTTAATGGAAAAATAAAGCATATTTTCCTTGTTTGTATTTTAGCAAAGGAAAAAGACAGACCCCCAGTTAGATGAAAGGATATCAAAATATGGTAGCAAACAACAGGTGCCTTAATCAAAAAGGAGGAATTATATGGAAAATAAAGAGGATGCGATGATTAGCACAATTTCTGGAGTGAAGCTGCTTCATTTCAATTTCATGATTGTTTGCTTTGTGACCTTAGACAACATACCTAACATTCCTGTGCCTCAGCTTTCTTATTAGTCAAGAGAGAAATAATATTCCTAGAGTTGTCATGAGGGAAAACTATGAGAATCTGTTTGCTTTTATATTCTTTGTGCCTATACCAGTAACTGGCACACAGTAAACTCTCAATAAATATTAGGTACCAGAGATGCGAATGCAAAGGAGGAAACTAAAAAGTTCACAGGAGAGGAAAATATTGCTCAGAACAGACTTTTATCATTTCAACATTAATTCTAGGTAGTAGTTTTGATTTTTATTAGTGTAAGAGAAGAGCACTCTGGAAAAGAAATACTTTAGGTCATCTTATTTTCTGATTTTACTTTTACCAGTATTTTAATTCTTTGTTTTAGGATTTCTTAAGATGAATGTCAATGAGCCCAATGGAGGAACTGTCTTGAATTATATAAATTTAATAATATTAAATACCCAAAGGGAATCAGAAGTATTATTAATTTCATGTGCTTTTAAACCATAGTTGAGGTATTTCATGCATTTTGTAATAGTTACATATAATTCCATCTTCATTCTACTTTATTAAAATACTTGATAACTATTTTTTTCATTTTATTATGTTTACCTCTAAAAGTAAAAAAAAAAAAAAAAAAGAGTAAAATCCAGAAAGCTGAGTTAACAACCTCTTCTTTAATTTTTAAATGTGCTAAAATAATCTACTATATATTAATCATTAATTATTAGCATGAAATGTTAGCCTTAAGTTATAGGAGTTCTTAAAATAATTCACTTCCATTTTTCCAGACAGAAAAGCCTATTTTATAGGAAATTAATTTTGCCACATAATTGTAATTAAGATTTTTAATGAACAATTTGTACTTTTCAAAAATATCCACTTGTTCTTTAAAAATCAAACAATTTTTTACTTTAATACACACTAATATGTCAAAAATGTGACAAAAATGCATGATGTGTAACTGAATGCTTCTTAAAATCTCACACTACTCTTCAAATGTAATCTAAAATGTAAGCATAGGGGCGCCTGGGTGGCTCAGTCGGTTAAGCGTCCGACTTCGGCTCAGGTCACGATCTCATGGTCCGTGGGTTCGAGCCCCGCGTCGGGCTCTGGGCTGATGGCTTGGAGCCTGGAACCTGCTTCCGATTCTGTGTCTCCCTCTCTCTCTGCCCCTCCCCCATTCATGCTCTGTCTCTGTCTGTCTCAAAAATAAATAAAACGTTAAAAAAAAAATTAAAAAAAAAAAAGAATGTAAGATTTAAAAAAAAAAAAATGTAAGCATAATTGTTAAATCTAATAACTTACAATAGTTAAAATATTTTTTATAATGAATAAAAAGCATTTTATTTGTCCTTACAGACTAAAAATAAAGGTTCATTTTTGTTCATGCCACCATTAGAAAACTCTTGCTTTCACACTGCTCAAAAAACTGTGTGTATGTATGCATGTGTGTACGTGTGCATATGAGTGGATGTGGGCGTGTGCGTGCGTGCGTGTGTGTGTAAGTGACAAGGATGAGAGCAGAGACTCCACAATCAAGCTGTTTCTGGCTTGCTCCCCAGCATCACTTCCAGATCACTGCTTTCCTGTGCTTGGGATTTGGGTGAGGAAACCTTCCTTCCTCCTTCACCACTTCCAACCCATCTTCACAGTGACCACAAATACTTACGAACAATGTCAACGACTTTGATTTTGCGCAAGTCTCTACTGTGTCCTGATCAGAACTACTACAGTGGGCTATTGCCCAGATGTCTAATGTCGGTCCCTGTCTCACTTCTAACCACAGTTCACCCTCCATATTAATGCCGAGTAGGGTTTTACTCTGCTTGGAATGCTAGAATATCTTTTCTCTTCTTCTCTTTTTATATCTCTGAAATGTCTCTATGCTCACAAAGTAAAGAGGCCTTAAGTGGCCTCCCAAAGCAAAGACACAGGTCTCCTTTTCTGGGCTCGCTTCATATTCTTCAATGACTTATGTTACCCTCATTCATCAGCTTGGGGTAAAATTTCGGTTACCGAGATGTTAAGCCTCTCCCTCTTGAGACCTTTTTCTTTATCCCTCCTCCCCAGTTCTCTAAGAATCCCCACCCCAAGAGCGAGCCCCACTTCAAAATTCCAATATGATCAGTTAAGCTACTGGAACCCCTGTTTTGCTCTTGATTCCTTGGTGTCATTATTGAAAACCATCAATGCACAGGACAATGGAATCTCCTTCTCTACCAAGGTGATAGCCAAGTGGGCTCATCTCTTGTACACTCTGCCACAGTGCCCCCCCACTGCCCCCCGCCTTAGGCTTCAGGGTTCAGTTTACTTAGTTCACACTCACATCTCAGATCAGCCATTCTTCCCCAGAGCAGGACCCTAGGACACATTGTCTGGTCACACAAGGAGTTCCAGATTTAAGAACAAAGAGTGAGGAAAACAAGTCCTTGTTTTTCTTAAAACAAGTAAAACCTAAGCCCTTACTGTTGAGTCCCGGCTTTGCTTGTTTTCCAGAAACCTGTCCTTGGTATACTTTCCCTGCTAGCTGACTTTGGTTAAGGCCGTCCAATCCAACCTGGTATTGACTGAACTGTGTTCCTTCCACGATTATAGGTTGAAGCTCTAACTCCCAAAGTGACTGTATTGAGAGACAGAACCTTTACAGAGTCAATAAGGCTTAAGTAAGGCCATGAGGCTGGAGCCCTAATTCAATAGGACTGATGTCTGTAAAAGAAGAGGAAGAGACATCAGGAGTATGCACACACAGAGGAAAAGCCCTGTAAGGACAGAGTGACACAGTGGCCATCTAATCTACAAGCCAAGAAGAGAAGTCTCACCAGAAACCAACCCTGTGGGCACTTTGATCTTGGACCTCCAGCCTTCAGAACCATGAAGAAAAATAAACTTCAGCTGTTTAAGCCAACCAACCTGTGGTGTTCTGTCATGGCAGCAGAGCGAGCAGTGAAATCTGGTTGACTGCCCCACAGGAAGCAATACGTACGCAAATCAGTCCTCCATCTTGTCCCAACCACCTCTCTCCAGAGCTGTGAGATCTCCAAGACAGAGGGTGTTCATGGCAAAGTGACAAAAAGGTCTGAAAAGACCCTGGTTCTCATTTCCCCGATATTCCCATAATTAAGAAGGACCACTCAAGTGACTTCTTTTACAAAGAGAAAGTAATTTTAAGTAAACTTACTCTGTCCGGCTACAACAGTAAACATGGCAGGCATGAATTTTTTAAAATTTTATTTCATTTATCACCTTATCTAACCACTATTGCATTAGTCACATTACAGTAATTCTTGTTTATATACCGAATGTCTTCCTTTTATTCAATTTTCAGGGTGGGGCTCCTGGGTGGCTCAGTTACTTAAGCATCCAACTTTGGCTCAGGTCATGATCTCATTGTTTTTGAGTTTGAGCCCCATGTCGGGCTCTGTGCTGTCAGTGCAGAGCCTCCTTTGGATCTTCTGTCTCCCCCTCTCTTTGTCCCTCCCTTGCTCACGCGCTCTCTCTCTCGAAAATAAATAAACATTAAAAAATTTTTTTTCAGTTGACTGAAGAAGACGGTAATCTTGGGAAACATCTAATTTAAAAGAAAAAATGGGTAGAGGAAACAGAGAGCAAATACTGTGATGACAGAAAATGTTTTCTTCTTTCCTCTTTTCTTTAAGGTTGCTTGTATTTGCCTTTTTATAGAAAACATATTGAGATACCATAAAGTTAAATAATGCACGGCTTATTAAAAACACTGAAAATAAGTGCTGTCAATCTCAGATACACAGTCACCTTGATATTCTCTGTCTGGCTTACATTCTATTTGGTTCTGTAAGACATACCATGTTTCCATCCCTATTAGAATACGCTCATGCATTTGTTCTTTTTGTTTTATTTTACATTATTTAAGTTTTTTTAACATTTATTTATTTATGAGAGACAGAGACAGACAGAGTATGAGGAAGGGAGAAGCAGAGAGAGAGAGGAAGACACAGAATCTGAAGCAGGCTCCAGGCTCCGAGCCGTCAGCACAGAGCCCGATGTGGGACTGGAACTCATGAACGGCGAGATCATGACCTGAGCCAAAGATGGATGCTGAATGGACTGAGCCACCCTGGACGCCCCATACATTATTAACACAGTGTTCAAAAATGTATCAGTCTTGACTTTCATATTAATTATTTGTATTCCTATAAACAATATGTACGTAATAAATAATAAAATCCCTACCTTCCTTTTTATTATATTTAATTATCTTGAATTAATTAATTAATTAATTAACATGAAAAAGGTTAACAGGAGGGAAAATCCAAAGAACCTGTCAAAATTCCATTCAATCAGGAAGGCCCGTGATTGATTTTACACAAGGTGTCGGGTGAAATGAATGTGATGCTTCTTGTTCCCTCAAGAGTTTCTGCCCTGAAAACTCGAAGAAAAAAAAAAAAAAAACAACCAACAGTCTTTGATTCTCTGTATATTTACCCAAATGTAAACTTAGGTTTAACACCCAACATGTTATTTTCATTACTTTCCTCTATGTGACAACGTATTGAATAAGAAAGCTTTTTTTTAAAACATGCAGCACTTTGAGATTTTCTTTTATGTTACCCTAAACTAAGGGCCACAGGAAAGCTGCCAAGAAGGACTCCACTATTTGCAAGAAGCTCAGGTTCTCCCTCCTGAGCCTTCCTTTCTTCTTCCCCCCAAACTCTCTAAGAACTTCCAAGAGCTAACCCCATTTCCAAATAGAAGGCAAGGCCAGTTAGACCACTACAGACTCTGCTTTGCTTTGATTTCCAGGCAACCACCTAAATTACAGTTAGGTTTCTTTATGGATTTCATTGCTGATTTTTTTTTTTAGGTTTATTTATTTATTTTGACAGAGAGAGAGAGAGAGAGAGAGAGAGAGAGAATGAGCAGGGGAGGGGCAGAGAGAAAGAGAGGGTGAGAGAGAATCCCAAGCGGGCTCCACACTCTCAGCGCAGAGCCAATGCAGGACTGGAACCCACAAACCGTGAGATCGTGATCTGAGCTGAAACCAAGAGTTGGATGCTTCACCAACTGAGCCACCCAGGCGCTCCACATTGCTGAATTTTTACCAAACTCTTTCATTGTTGTTTTAAAAGTTCATAGAGGTAACAGATCTTCAAAAGACAGCCTCTTGTCTAAGTCTGGATTCCCATCTGTCAGGTGAAGATATTATAGCTTCTGTTGTGTTTCAGAGAGCCCCTCCATCCCTCAGAGTGACAAGAAAGATCATGGCGTCTAAGGTAACAATGGCAGGATGGGCAGGTCTAACTGGAAAGAGGAAGCTTCTAGACAGGCAAAATGGCAGCAAGTTCACCACACATGCAAAACCAAACACTTTCTATGTATGAATAAAAACTCAGAGCGTCTCCAATGTGAATTTATCACTCTGCCCTTGGGAACACTTGAAGGGATCATTATTATGTGTGTTACTCATCAGCACTAAGCCTCACCACCAGCACCTGCTTCCCTTCTCCTTCTGTGAAAACTGATCCCTTGGCCATCATCTCACCACCGCTTTCCAATAGATGACCTTCCTCTCCCTTTGCTACCACTGCACACTGTTCATGGCTCTACAGTGGAATCAACAGCAATGTATTTTAATTATCTCATCATTTATCTGTCTGCTGCTATGTACTATGAGCTTTTGGAAGGCAGTCTGAGTCCAAGTGATCCTTTTATCTTTAGAGTCTGGCACAGCTATTCTTTCAATAAATGTTTGAACTAATTAAATTAATTCAATGTGGGCCTGGGTCTACAAAGGTGCAAGGGAAGAAGAACAAGATCAGGCAAGCTTATGCAAGTTATATTCATGAGTGAATAAGTTGCAAGCTCCCAGTATCAATCTCACAAGCAAGTGTAGGAGTTTATTATGAAGACAGAATAATTCCCGGGGTCCAAACGTGCTCCTGACTAAAACAACAGAATATTGGCTGTTACTAGTGTGTATACTGGAAAGAATGGAAAGCATGTTTCTAACCCATATCAAATTTAGAATACATTACTATATATTATTAAATTTAACGTATCAATTACATTAAAAGTGATGAACCTCAAAAAAAACCACATAAGCTACTTGGTAAACTGGTTACTAGGGGATAAAAGTTGAAACCGCAAAATTTAAAAGAAATGACAAAAATGTATACTGTAAAGTCTGAAGATATGGTAGGGTCACGCAAAAAAATAAAACACTAAAACAATCTATAAGTTAACGGACAGTGGATTCAGAATAGGTTAATGTGGGAACATAAATTTCTCCGAACGCATATTCTTAAATTCGGAGCTTGAAAGATTCTTAGGTAAAAATAAGAGCTAAACAGTAATAATTTTTCAATAAACAGTTTCACAGAAACCCAAATATATCTTTATTTACTAAGAACACTCAAGAATAGTTGTTTGCAATAGCTGAGTCCATTTGTTCACCCTTCCCTCCCACTACAACTTACCACAGTCTGGTTTCTGCTACCGGAGCTCTACTGAAATAATTCTAGTTAAAATCACTAATATCTGCATGGCGCTAAACTCAAGGAGAGTCTTTAAATCTCCGTCTTGACCTCTCCACAGCAGTTAACCCAGGCGTGACTCCGTCCTCCTTAAAAACGATTACATTCTCCTGGTTTTCTCCATCTTGTCTGGCTACTCCTTATCAGTCTCCTTTGATGACACTTCTTACCCTATCCTCCAGTGAGACATAGGAGTTTTTCAAGATTCATGTCCAAGCCTTCTTATATTTATTCCCACCCCAGGCAATTTCATCTACTCCCATGAATTCCACCAGCATGCATACGTTGCTGACTTTCCAATTTCTATCTCTAGACCAGACCTCTCACCAAGCTCCTGGCCTATATGACCAACGTTCTACTCAACAGCTCCCCTTGGATGTCTCGCGAAACCTGCAAATGACATATTAAAAATCCAGCTTGGGGCACCTGGGTGGCTCAGTCAGTTAGGCATCCGACTTCGGCTCAGGTCATGTTTTCACGGTTCGTGGTTCGAGCCCCGTATCGGGCTCCGTGCTGACAGCTCAGAGCCTGGAGCTTGCTTCAGATTCTGTGTCTCCCTCTCTCTGGCCCTCCCCCGCTCCCTCTCTGTCTCACTCTCTCTTTCAAAAATAAAGAAACATTAAAAAAAAATCCAACTTATCTTTCCCCCTAAACATGCTTGTCCTTCGGTTTTCCTTACCTCAGTGAATGGGAATGAAATATTTGAAGTTGAGCAAGCCACTTTCAATCACACCCTCACATATATCCAGCACTCTCTATAAACACTTTCATCTCTTGATAACACTCTTGCATTTTTATTGACTTTCTTCTATCCATTCTCCACAGAGCAGTTTATATTTAATGCAAATATGAGCATGTGGCTTATATGTAGAACATGTCTTCAGAGTGATCTTGAAGTTAAATTCAATAACGGTATTGTGGACTACAAGGCCCTGAATCACTGAGCTCTTCCTTTAAGAGCCTCATCTTATAACACTCTCTCTATTCTTTATTCTGAAATTGGTAAAGAATGAGAAAGAATTAAGCACATATCCTCCCTTCCCTTTAAGAACAGAATTTAGGGGCAAACAGTGGATGTTGGAAAAACCTCCAGAAGATAATAATATCAGCTAATAATGCAGAAGGGAGGATAAAATGTAAAAATCACAATTGTGCAAGCCCTAATGATATAATGGAACCTCATAATAATCATCAGGTGAAAAGTTGAATGGGAAATTTCATAATGGATGGATCAAGCTGAAAACAGGTGAACCCTCTGATACACTGTAATATAACTACAGGTGGGACATCTCCTCTTTATGTAATATACACTGACACGAAGCAATAGAAAGTACCCAGCGATGTATATGTAGTCTTATTGCCTATAGTATTGAATCTGAATATATTCAAGGATCTAGATTTAACTACCAATTTATAACAAATGAGGGGATAGAGGAGCATGTTACACAACACTGCTAGCATGTAATCTACCTAATTTAGAATGTGAACAATATTCCAGGATAAACACACTGGTTTCTCTAGCAACTAAATGGGAGGGAGGAGTTGAGGAAAGAAAGACTACTATCAATTCTAAAGACGTGAGAATTGTATCAACTAGTATGTGGACCTTCTTCAAATCCTGGTTTGAAAAAAACAAACATAAAGACATTTCTTGAGATAAATGAGAAAATTTGAAGATGAATTTGAGTTTTATATAATATTAAGATTTACTTTTGTGCATGATAATGCTATTATTTGTGGTTATGTTTTAAATAAAAGTCCTTATTTATTACAGAGGCATACCAAAGCACATATGGGTAAAACATCATGACTTCTGTGATTTTTTGAAAGAAAGAAAGAAAGAAAGAAAAAAGAAAGAAAGAAAGAAAGAAAGAAAACTGATGGAACCAGATTGGTAAAATTTGATAATAATTGAAGCTGGGTAATAGTACATGGGGATCTATCATATATACTTCCCTCTTATTTTATGTATATTTGAAACTTTGCATATTAAAATATAAAAATTACAAATACAAACAAATTAAGTTAAAATATTTGTTCCTCAGATAAGTCATTACTGATTTCCACGTCTCACAATATGGTTTATGGTATCATTTATATTTCTTCTGTATAACAGCCACCACATATGCAGTAAGCACTCAAAAAATCATTATTATTACAACTTGCAGTTTCTGGGAGAGCACAGAGTCTCTGAAGTAGAGGGTGCCTTGGTGGCTCAGTCGGTTAAGCATCAGACTTCGGCTCAGGTCATGATCTTGTGCGGTGGAGCCCCACGTCAGGCTCTGTGCTGACAGCTCAGAGCCTGAAGCCTGCTTCAGATTCTGTCTCCCTCTCTCAGACCCTCCCCTGCTCACACTCTGGTGCTCTCTCTCTCTCTCTCTCTCTTTCCAAAATAAATAAGCATTAAAAATAATTGTTTAAAAAAATAAAAATTCTCTGAGGTAGAGACCACCCTACTTATGTACTGACACATGTCCCAGAGTCTAGCAAAGAGCATTGCATGTATTTGACACTCAATATACAGTTGAATAAATAAACTTTTGCCCAACTAACCAACTTATTTCATCTTGTGTCATCAATCAATATTATCCTTGTAATTAGTCTTCCAGTAATCTAGTTCTAAATTTGTGGCCCATTTGTAGCAAGTATATGTGTCTGTATACACTTGCTCTCATTTTCCAACTACCTCTAATGCACATCCCTGTGCTGGTCTTTACTTATTCTTCTGAGCCCAATTAAGTCCTTTTCTGACTCAGACAAAATAACACCAAATAACTGTAAGGTTTAGTTTTTCTTTCTTTCAATTCTCCGGATATGAGAGCCAATGTTTTTAGGTATTTTTTTCCGAGCAAAATGCTGAGTCAAGAGAAAGAACCAATACCAAAAATCCTTGTCCCCAAATATTTAATGCATATGTTTTAATGAAAGTGGTTATAAAAGGGATAGCAAAGGGTTCTCTTATATGTCAATTCCCACTGGCTGGCAGTATCTGCCTGGAGTGCTTTGTGGAAGAGAATTCTAAGCTGAATTACGTCTCAGCAGGAAAGAGCATAATAATAAAAGTCCTGTTATGAACACAACTGAGGGGGGAGTAGCTAATCAAAGTAGGCAAACTGTGAAGCAGCAATACAAGCTTTATGTTTAAACTAAAAATATACAAAAGCATGTTTAATAATAAAACTTTTGATGTAGGGCCTAGACCTTTGATTTGTACAGGGCTCACTGACTGGTGTTCTAGTAAAGTCAACAACATTCAAATGCTTCATCTACAATTTGTAGTTTGTTTCCATAGAGTGAGGATGTAAAACCACTGGATTGAAGGCCACTGGATTAAGGATATATTTTATGCAGTATGTTATAACTCAAAGATATATCTTTCCAAACAATAATCATAAGTACTTTGCCTCCAACCTACTTTTTTTTTTTGGTTGGGTTTATGTGTGCCCTAATTCTACATGAGAGTGAAAACCGGAGTAAAGAAATAAGATAAAAGGAACTTTTTTACTGAGTTTATGTGGCATTCTGTTCTGCAAAGAGTAAAGCTTTCATCTTTTAATCCGATATCCACTTAACCACATTACAGAAGATTTATTTTGACCCCCTCTTGTTTCATAAGGGGCTCAAAAGTCTGTAGCAATTTTTGACACTTTGTTATACTGTGCTTCTGACTCTCCTCCCCACATGCCCGCGCATGCTTACGCGCACGCGCGCACGCACGCGCGCGCACACACACACACACACACACACACACACACACCCCTCCCTGCCTCATTTTCATACGGACACAAAGCATTGGGATAAAATGATGGTTCATTATAGTGGTACAGAGCTCTTATCTTCATCCGGCAAGAGTCATTTCCTTCCAAAGATTGAAATGCAAATGTGAAAATTAATGATAACTGCATTATCTGATAGCAGAGATAATACCAATTCACTGTCAGCGTAATACACAGTCATTCTACGATTTCCTCCGCTTCTCACAATATTCTTCTTACTGTCAGACTATATCTATGGTTAACTATGTTTCATAGGTTTCTGTTAATTTACTTCAAATGGCATTTCCCAGATCTTATATCTACCACATTTTCCCAATCAAAAAGGAAACGAAATCAGAACTGTAATCTCCAAGCCCTTCTTTGGACTAGTAAAGAGAAAGGGGAAAAAAAAAAAAACCAAAAACCCTGTATCATTAGTGTGTGCTTCTATCTCCCAGAGGTCTTCCAGCTACCATTCCACTTTATGCAAAACACTCCCATCTTCTGGGTTCAAGGCACAAAGCAGAACTAACCCCATCATCTACATGCTGAACAGCAATTGGATGAGGCAACTTATTTACAGATTTGGTGATCAATTCGGCGTACAGATTTGATGCACAGATGCAACAAGTACACAATCTGATTTTATGCTAGACATTTACTCTTCAAAACATACTTGCATTAAAATTTCCTTAACTCCATCACATTTTCAGCCCAGTTAAATAGAACATAGTTAATATAATCTGATGATGACTTTCACATAGCAAAATGATTTTGCAGAGTGAATTCACCATGCAGATGTTAAATGAAGGCACATCGTCTGTAAGGCATTGTAATGGCTACTATGGCACAATTGCCGAAATTATATGAAAAGTAATATTAGACCTATTTATTGAGCACTATGAAGCCTCGAGCTCCGTGTTTGACACAGAAAATTTCATTAATGAGGTAGTGATTATTATGAGCCCCATTTTATAAACAAAGAAACTGAGGCCTTGAGTTATTAACTTACTCAAAGTCACAAAATTCATGAGTGGCAGGGCCAAGATATAAATGGAAGAAATATTTTTATTTCTTCCCCACTCATTATACTACCCCCAAAATAAGTTTCCTTCTATGGAAACTCAGATTTCTATTTAACAATCTAGGAGCAAGTTGTACTGTTCTGTAATATATAATACAAAAAAAAATTCCAAATTTTATTCTAGTAATTCATCAAATCTTCAATACAAGGCGTGATTTTCTACTTTATTTTTAAAAAGTTTTTGTAACATTTATGTATTTTTGAGAGGCAAAGAGACAGAGCACAAGCAGGGGAGGGGTACAGAGAGAGGGAGACACAGAATCCGAAGCAGGCTGCAGACTCTGAGATGTTAGCACAGAGCCTGACTTGAACCCACAAACCATGAGATAATGACCTGAGCCAAAGCCAAATGCTCAACCAACTAAGCCACCCAGGCGCCCCTGTACTTTATTTTTACTGAAACATCTCAAGCACTTAACATGTAAATACGAAAATAAAAGCGCATGTTTTTCTTGACAAGGGTGTGTCAAAGAATCTAAGGGACTGCTTGATCAAAATTGTATCTGTGTATACTTTTATTGATACATATTTCTTGAGATACATTATTTGCACAATTTGAATAGTGTGATATGTTCATTTACTAAAGCTCCTGGAAATTTCAATTATGGTAGTTGTAAGCCTAAAGGTAGGACTTAGATACATTCAATATTAAACCAGAGAAATCAGATTATTCACTATTCCCAAGTGCAAAAGAGGTAACCATGTTTTTAACTATGTAAACTAGAGAACTGGTATTCTTAGAGTTGATAGAAGATGTGACTTTTCAGGTGCTCATTTCATAGAGGTAGATGATGAATTTATAGTGATTTATCTGAATTTTCTCCCCTGAGTCTCCTTCTGAATCTAAATACAGAAGTCAGAACCCAAGACTTTGGCCATAGATTGTGGTTCTAAAGATTTCTTAAAATAAGAGAGAGCCAGAGATGTAAATCCTATTTCAAAATAAGCTCCATATTCTAACTGTTGGTTGGTGTGAGAGGTTCTACGGTAAGAGAAGACCATTAACATCACGCAAATCCCACCCTCTCCTAAGCTGTCCGCTGGACACTTTCTACACATCATTTCTTTCAAATTTCATCCACATAACAATGTTTCAAGGTAGCTATTATTATTCCCACTTTAAAGGTAAGCAAACCAAGGCCTGGGCTATTTCATATGCCTAAGGTCACAAGACTGTTAAGTGTCAGCATGTGAACTCAAACACAGATCTGACTCTAGAATTTGTTCAGTTTCTTCCGTAGTTGAAACCATTCTCTACTTTCTAGGTTCACATGCTTAAATATTAGTTGCATCAGTCACCTAAACACAACGCACAAATAATTTTAAAAGATTAAAGAAGAGAAATGGCATCCAAAAGAAATATGGATGGCATCATACTATACCTTTGGACTTCTCCCTACACCTTTCATGATTATGAGTGCATAATAATTATTTATTGAATAATTAAATGTATAAGACTATTGGTAAACTGAAGTACTTACAAGGGTGATGACAGGAAGAAGAGTATTTATTTAGAAAGGAGAGAGAAATGATATATGAAGTACAGGCAAATGCAGATGAGGAGACAGTAGATACCAAGTATCATATCAATTAGGTTCTCAGCAAGGTAGTATCAGGGTAACTTTTTTTTAAGAGCAAGAAAGAAAAGTAAAACTTAAAAACAGTTCCTTGAGATATGGAAATAATGAGGTAATGACGTTTACATTGGCCTGAACCGTATTAGCTTAGTGTGGGTCTAGCTCTCCCTTCCAACAGAGAAAGATTCATAAAAATGTGAAGAATATTTAAGAGTCACAAATATTTAAACATTAAAAAATTTCACCACAGAAATGTTTACAAATGTAAGATAATTTTTCTAAAGACTATGTAGGTTCCTAATCGTAAGAGTTAACAAAGGTGTGAGCAATTACTAAATGTACCTTTTAGTTGAATAACAAGTAAGGGAACAAAAAATTGGCACTGGGGGATTTGCATATGATAAAAATAGAACACTTCAGAAGAGTTGATACATTACTGAAGTGAGCCATCGGGAAAGGTTGTGGAGTGGACTTCAATCAAACTCTTTAAAAAATATATATATAAATCCTGATCCATCTTAAATGATGTCAGCTCTATGCCTCTCATTCTTTAGATCATTTTCCTTGTCTTTTGATTCTGCTCTATTTTTATTTAGAGAAAGCTGTCTATCTTAGGTTGATGTCGAGGACTGGGTGGGAGGATTTTAAAATTAGGAGACCTTAAAATCGCACCTGGCTCATGACCAATTCATTGGTCATCACGTCTTGACCAATTATTTGCAGTTAAATTCAAAACTAGATGCTTAGTATTTTTAAAGTTGTATCAGATATATTACCGGGCTTTAAAAAAAATGCTGAGAATTTTAAATGGTTCTGCTTCAAGACTCGACAACTCAAAAGCCTTTATAATGATCAGTAATATTTTATGTGTAGGACCTAATTCTCACAGAATCCCTATGAAGTGTGAATGTCATTTTCTACATTTTACAAATGGCAATACAGGAACAGAGAAAGCAAGCAACTTGACAAAAATTACCCAGCAAATAAGTGGCAAATCCAGAATTTGAACCTTAGAATACAGAACGCAATTTCTAACTGTTTGGAAACCATCACTAAAACTTGGACGATTTTCTCCCCTTTATACACTTGGAAAGTACCAACACCGTTTTGCAAATAATAAAAATCGGGGTGAAATATTGATATAATCGCTATTATACGATAGCGAAAGTGCGAAAACATCCCCTATACTTTGTCCTGATTGAAAGAAAAGTAATGAAGTTTCTACCTTAAAATGCATATCCAACAGATATCCTTTTGTTATGAATCAACTTCATTAATTTAGGGGTTTCAAAATAATTAACCCCCTCTTTTTTGGTAAAATACCTGAAGGGAAAAATCTGTTATCAATTTTGCAACAAACAAACAAAAGAACTTTCTTATAGGTACATCTGCTTAGATACATACCTTTTTCCTTTAAAGTTTTTTTTTTTATTTTTTTAACGTTTATTTATTTTTGAAAGAGACAGAGAACAACACAGCACAAGCGGCTGAGGGGCAGAGAGAGAGGAAGACAAAGAATCAGAAGCAGGCTCCAGGCTCTGAGTTGTCAGCACACAGCCCAAAGCAGGGCTTGAATTCACAAACCGTGAGATCATGACCTGAGCTGAAGTTGGATGCTCAACCAACTGAGCCACCCAGGCGCCCCTAAAGTTTTTACATATTCAAGTGTGCCAAAGAAAAGAGCATAAACATGTTCACTACAACAACTAAATAATAATTTCATTAAATCAGATACATAAAAGAAATTTAACTCAACAGTGAAACAGCTCATCCTGGATGACACATCATTCTTTACCTTGCTCCTCTCTCTCTGTCTCTAAGTTAATAAGACAAGTTTACTTCCGGAAAAGCTTCCCGAAAAAGGCGGCAGTGGGTATGCCCATGTGTTTAATAATTTACCACTGCGTGAATGTGCTTACATACTCCCAAGCCACAGGGAATACAGTGGGCCCCAGACCATCAGAAAGAAGAAAATCTGCCCCCTCCAAGTTTCCACCATCGAAAGAGCAGCCAGAATGTACACTCTGTAAGTAGGCATATCCAAAAGGCCATTAAATCTAATTAATTTTAAGTGTAAAAACTCTAAGCAGCACACATATGCCTAATTCCATGAATAAAAAACAGCACAATACAAACTTCATCTATCCTTTTGAAATTAAATGTAATCCTCAAGAAAAAAAAAATGAAATTTTTCAAAGATTTTTTAAATTTTAATCCAAGGAATTCTTTCCTCTACCGAGAAGACAGAAACATTATGCTATAAGGGGAAAATGCCAGCAGTCTACAACTTCTTCCAAACCCTTAAAAAGTGGTATAATGGCACTTTAAATATAACACATTTTGATCCAAAATCTTGTATAACCATTATGTTGTATGTATACAGAATACAAACATTTGTGTGTATCATGAATAACATTAGAAATGACATCATAATAATCAGCTATACTGCATCTTCATTTTTGTTTGCATTATATTTTCCAGCTGCTGGTTTCAGAAAATTACCACTGGAGTCCTTCTCTTCTTCACGCACAGCAGAGAGCAATTTGCAAAGTCATGCAAGGGTGAAAATGTGATTGAAATATAGGGATCTTTCTTAATGAAAAATGTTACTGCTTTAGAAATTATGGCTAAAACTATTTCAAAACCTCGCTTATATCTTTAAGTCCTATGACATAATAGTCTCCATTTATGAATATACCATCAATTGTAAATTACTTGGCACCAAATATAAAGAGTTTTTTTTTAGTGAGTTCTTATGAACTGTATATATTTACATAAAATTATGTTGGTGTTTAGGAGTATTTTCATCATTTTTTTTTCTTGACATGATTAAATATCAGGATTTTTAAAATCAAATTAAATTTTCATTCATAAAGATGAAAATGTTGCCAAAACCTTGAATCAAATAGGAGTATCCGTTGATATTTTCTAAACTTCTAAATATATATTGAGATTTAATCTACAATTTACAATATGACTAAATTAAAAATATTTCTTTATAGTATTACTGTTACTTGTTTAAATGTGTTAAAATTATTCCCAAATTGAATGTAGATATAGCATCAAGATTTTTGTTCAAAAGAAACCCAAAAAGGCAAGTAGAATGAAGTAATTTTTATGTGACTGTGGAGTGAGAAAAAAATGGAGATTTTAAGCAGAAGAAACACTGCTTTTTCTAGTTCATTTAACAGAAAGATAAAAATCTTCTTTAAATAATGTTTACTTAAACTCCCATGTAACCTCCATTCACACACACAAATATATATATATATATACGTATATATATATTTATTATATATACGTATACATGTATATACATACATACATACATGAGCTGAGATTGTAACAGTTTTACAACCTAATTAAAATTTAAGAGGAAAAAGTGAATTCCTGATAGTAGCAACAACCGGTTGAATTTTAAATTTTCTGTCCTACCTGGTCCATCCCAATCATCTGTCTCAACTCCAGGCTGGCCTGGCTTTTCTGACTGTGTGTCCCCATCTGATTCTGCTGTCTCCTGGACTCCTTCATCATCACCTGAAAACACCAACACAGAGAGAAAAGGGGAAATAGTTAAAGCTCTCTATTTGACATTCAGATCCGGTAAAGGGATGTCCTTAGAGTATGTCTAAGCATATGTTGGTTACATATATTTGTCATTATGCAGAGAAAATGACCATGATTAATCATTTTGATATCTACTGTGGATTTATAGTAAAGAAAATCAGCATTAGTCATCAATACATGAATACATAAAGTTAACTGCTATAAACAAAAACATTTCTGTAAAAAATTCAGTGTTATTAATATTTTATATAAGAATAAAATTTAAAAAGCAGTGTGTAATTACCACTTTTAATATGAAAAACCTTAACTCTTGTATTTCCAAATAATAATTTTTATAAAGGCAAGGCGCAGCAAAACAAAAACAAAGCAATTAACTGGCTTAGGGTAAGACATATTTAGGTTTGGGGCCGAATTTAGATTATTTTGAAGATTCCATCCCCCCCTCCCCGCCCCCAGCTTTTAGCTTGCTAAAACCTATTTTTTAAATGGGTATAAAAAGGCCATAAATAATTAGCATATGAGATGAGCCAGTGACTCAAGTCTTCACAATGCAAGAAACTATAAAGCTATACTTGAGAAGTGAAGGGAGTTCACACAGTTTCATGTTTTCATTTCCACATAAGAAAAAAAAATGTTATATTTTTTGAGCGAGAGTATAGTTATGGCAAAGAGCATATGTTAACAAGGCAAGTGCATATCAAGAGGTCTAATTTATAAGAACCTTCACTTTAAGTAATAAAGCAACTCCTTTATAGGAAAGTAATCCATGGTAACATGGTACACACAAAAATATTGCAAAATATACCTACTATAAATGGTAATAGAGATCAGAAAACCGAATAACAAGAAAATGCGATGTCATACCAAATTCGTTACAAAATGGATACCAAAAACATGGCAATTAAATGTTGAATCTAATAATGCTAAAAATTTTAAATTAAATTGCTTGCCCATCTAGGCTTTCTCTAAAGTATTTTCCACATAGTTGTCCAAATCTATAATAGTACTTAAGTTTTTATATGATTATAACAAAAAATACATTGAATTCTTAACATCTTTACAAGTAACACAGAAATAACAAAATTTTCAGGAAGCGATTCTTATTGCAAAGACATTAATGTGATGTTGAGTTTTGAACGTCAAACTCCATAAATTTTGTATTTCATTTCCATATATAGCTTCACAAAATGAATCATTTTTAAAAAGTGGAATAAAGGTAGAGAGAATGCAGAAACCCAGTGACAACTCTGTTGTCACCATTTCCATAGCACAGGATCATTGGCTCTGGTGGGTGACAAAGAATAAAAAAGATACCCCCACACTGCCAAACCCATGTTTGGAATTGAAGGATCTTTGAAAGTTGAGTTCTCTCTTCTTTTCAGGATGACTACAATGAATAGCAAGGGAATTATTTCCATAAAATAATAGATACTGAGCATTTACCATGTTTAAGGAACTGTAGTAGATATAGCAGGATATATATGGAAAAATACAATACTTTTTTGGAAGGAGCATAAAACCCATTTAAGAGAGTAAGTTCACAAATAATGAGAGTGCAAGACAAGGTCCAAGTGCCATAAGAAAGGTACAAAGACTCAGGAGTAAGATAAGACTTTTAATCTGTGCTCCTTTTTACAGGTCACATAGAAGAACATGGACACATCAACCAATTATCTTACAAGATCAGTGGAAGAGTTCTGCTCTCACTTCTCAGACGCAAAGAGGGATGGTTCTCAGCCTGCATAGACAAGTAGGCTGTACAGCCTTTTAATATTTTCAAATGCTGTGAACCCTGAACCAAGTGCCCCTCAGCCCAACCCTCCCTGCCCCAGCCCCTGTCTAGTGTGCCCCCTCCTATCTCCCCTAATCCAGAGACTAGGGGTTTACGTCTATTCAGCAAGAGGTTTATGGCATCTGCTCTGATCGGTCAGAGCCCAAGTTGTACCAGTTGTTAAGTACTTTGAAAAGTATGCCCACATATATATGAGTATTGAACTAAAGCTATGCAGGTAGCAGACTGGCATAACTGGCATAAGGATTAGCTCTGGCAGAAAACCCTGATACTTTCTATGAGCTAGTTATTCTCGGCTTGCCCCTTCCTGATGGCCTCAATTGACTCTCTTCCCTCTATGTCCTACTTTGTACTTTGTGCCCCATGAGGCAGAATTCTGTGGACCCCATCACTGGGGCTGCTTTATTCTCTTATTCCTGGGCGGGTTCAATCAATGGGAGGCACTTACAAGATGAGACGATCAGGGAGCAGGAAGAGAGAAGACAGGTACATGTCCTCCAACCCCATCTTTTTTAGGGTCTCCAGTTGGGAGCAATGGCTGTGTTGTACGTGGGCACTCTTAAGCGGCTCATATGCTTCTCCCACACTCCCGCAGTACTATCACTTCCCATGACTCTTCAGATCAGGAGAGCTAACAGCTTCTCACTGTTGCCAGCCATTGGTGCTCCCCATCCCTTGTTGGTTTGGTTTCCTTAACCGCCTCCATACCTTGTACACTGTCTCTTCACCAAACTCTCTTTAGCAAAACCCACTGGCCAAGTTATCAGTTTCCTTCTGGGACCCTTACTGAAGTACTCAATTTCTTCCGAACCTCCTTATGTAATTATGTTCATAGTTTTTTGTCCAGTCATGCGTAGTAAGCTTTCTTTAAACAGAGTCACTTATTGAGCACTGTGTGTTATATGTTAAGTAATGAATCACTAATTTCTACTCCTGAAACTAATTATTACATTATATGTTAACAAATTAGAATTTAAATAAAAACTTAAAAAAAAGCAGACTCACTTTTTATAACATACAAACATATTTTTTAATGAAAATTTTATCACTGCTATAAAAGAAAAATCAGGATTAGATGCTCCTAATAGAAGGTAATAATGAACATAAATACAATAAAAATAAAGGTAACATTACTAACTTCTAGATATTGTGTTTATTTAGACTCTGAGTCTCTGGTCTCATTTCCCTGTGATAGAAAGGAAGAGTAACAAGTTATTTAAGTCACAGTAATATGAAGATGAAACATTTTCACTGATCCACAAAGAATACAAAAAGCTTGAAAACCTTCTCACCAAATGATTCAATGCTACTTAATACAATAATCCATGTAGCACCTTAATCTTCTGGTACCTCTAGGATACCAGACCCAATTGGGGGAAATATGACCTTTACAACACTTTATTTTTCATGGACACTGGAGCCCACAGACTGAGTGGAGGTTTAACTCAGGGGAATACCGCAGGGGAATTTACAAAGGAAAATGTCTTCCCCAACAGTGAAGAGTAAAGAATGCAACCTATAACTTTAAACGGTGTCCGTTTCTTCTAAGCACTTTTCTCATGTCTTATGAATCTTGAAACAAGGAAATCTGAGCAAGGTCGGGGGTTGGGGGAGGACTCTGGAGATGATCTGACCCAAATTAGAGAAATTTACTGATTACAAAATCGATGCACAGATAGGGTAACTTATGTATGATCTTAGAGCCACTGTATTTATTTCTGCATCAGTCACCCCTCCCAAACCTTCACATGCTGGACCAATTAAGTGTTTCCCAGTCATCACAGGGGTGACTGATGGAAGCAGCTTTTAGTAGATATCCTCTCCTCAACAAGTAAGAAGCAGGATTATAGGGGAGCATGAAGAGGCATCATAAAGGCCACCACAAACAGCAGTTTATACAAGGTTAGGAATTAAATCTGAGTCTTCTAACTGCCTGTCTAGCATTCTTTCCAAAATATCCTTTCTTGCCTCTCCTATACTCCACCCCCACCAGTTGAGTAGAGAACCATGCATACCTGGAATAGCTGAATAATCCCAGAGCAAGACATACCCAAGCAAGCATGGGACATGCTGTTAAAAATTACATATCCCCCCCCCAAAAAAATTACATATCCAAGGGCTCAGATAGTAGAATTCTGGGTAGAACCATTTGGATAAATTAAGTTCCATATGCAGATATTAACTATATCATCCTGATGGCCACACAAAGGAGTAAATCTTTCTGAATTTTGCTATTACATTTGAATTGCTGGAAACTCGGGATGCCATGCAAAATTTACTCAATTGTGAACATTTATAGTGCATATTTCTGAAGATACAATGAGATATATACTTTCCCTTAAGGACCATATAATCTAGTAAAGGAGTCAGGTAATATGCATAAGAGAAGTAACCACTGATAAAAAACCATAATCAGGGTAATCCATGAATAATTCCAAATGAAAACACATAAGATACAGAAATTCAGAGACCAGAAGCGTAAAATGACATTGACCAATGGAGAACCTAGTACAATTAATTCTGAAGTTCTTCACATTGAAGTCAATGAAATATTTAAGTAGGGGGTTGATATGATCATGTGACACAAATACAATAACCAACATATATTTATTGGGTTTCCATGAACATGTTTTTTTCTCAGACATCTGGTCTTTGGGTCCCCCCTTACTTGTTCTATAACCACAATCTGACTCATGTCTCAGACATTCTTGCCCAAAAACTTTTGTGAGACTATAGTTAAGTCTACTTTGAAATATTTTATTTGGTAAATTACATATTTGGAAGGAAAAATAATGAGAAGTATAGTGGGAAAAAGGGATGTTTCGAAGACTATATTGTGGAGGAATCACAATAATCATGAAAATCAGAAGTTAAAAGAATTCCCCTGAATCTGTAAATGTTTATCTTTATTGAAGAGAGATGAAATAAACCATTCTTTATTAATATATTAAAATAAATTTGGAGTCCCAGGCACTGTGCTGAGCACTAAGAATATAAAACAAAGATGGTTCCGCTTCTCATATAACTTCAGACTAGGACAGAGACAAATCAATAATTGCAATCTTGTGTGGCAAATGCTTTAGTGAGACCAGTCCAAGACGTGACAGGAGCACACAGGCATGACACCTAACCCAGACTTGGTGCAATAGAAGGTTCCTGGAGGAAAGAACCAATAACATTTCTGAAATTCTGGAGGCGTTATCTTACATAAAACTGAATTCTGTAGGTTTCATGCCCTGAGGCTCCATGACTGAAAACCATTTCTCAGATTAAAAATGAAAGTCATCTCCCCAAAGAATTCCATATAGAACATTACAGTAATTAAGTTGCTGTGCAGGAAAAATGGTGGTGAAACTGACCACCTTTCAATGATGTGAGAGTAGAATCCATACAAAGTTTTAAGATGCTAAGAGAAGTAATTTGAGAACTGCTACTACAGTATGATGGTTGAATGCATGAAGTCATTTCGTTCATTCAGCATAGGCTAAATTTACCCAGGATCATTCTCATCTAATATCTTGGGAAAAAATAGCAGGATGACTACAAATCTCAGCAGACCTTGATGCACACAGAAATTTGGTAAATCACTCAAAATGAAAAAAATATAATTTAGCCTATTAGAGGCTTGATTGAACTAGTAATTTCATATAATAAAATACTTTCATTAAATGTCACTTAACTGCCAGATTGGAACTATTGAGCTTAGATTTCAACTTGCACCAACATCTGGAGCAATACTCAGTATTGATAATCCTGATTCATGGGACAATTTGCTCTAATTTGTTTCATTATGCAGCACATATAATTAGAACTACTGAAAATAAATATTGCAGAGTATTTAGTTAAGGAAACACTGTAAAGATAGTTGATTGTATACAATTAACAGCTCAAAAGAAATTACATTTTGCAACTGTTTTAAGCTATTTTAAAACTGGGTAAATGTGCAATATATATCACATTAAGAAAAATAAACTCAGGACAGGAGAATAGTTTAAAGCCCTTGATCAGTTATTTAATCATGTTTCTTAAAGAAAAAATGAGAAAAAGGAAAAGATGACCAAAAACATAAGACTGTCATGTGAAGTGACACACATGGGTGCAGAAAACAAAATGGGCTGGAATTAAATTTATATTCATCTCCGTATCTGCACATAAAGATGAATAAAGGCAGAGAACAGGTCTGCACGCTTGGGTTCTATATTAAACCTAAACATGGCTAACATTTCTTGACCACCCCTCAGCACTAGTTAAATGTTTTGTGAACATCACATCAGCCCTGCCATGCAATGTTATCCCTGTATTTCAGAAGAGTAAGCCAAGAGGCAGATACGTGAGAAGATGCCCAGGCATAGTGCTAGCAAGTGGAACATCCAAGAACTGACCCCAAGTCACTCTGACTCCAGCGACCATACTCCAAACCTATTAGGATATTACAGTGAATCTCTATTGATGATCAAGCAACAAGATAGCTGATTCTCCTTTCCATATATAATAGGCCTTGTTCCTTCACTATGCTTACATATTAAAATGAAAGATTCAATGGATATAATATTTAGAAGCATTATTTTTCTGAAGGTATACTGTTGGACTTGGAACTCAGTAAAATCAACTACACATAGATGCTTAATCAATTACCATTACTCGCTGATGAGTTATAAAATTAGATCTTGGTTTCATTCTTTTTACCCTAACCTACTGCAGTATCATTACATTTGCTAATTAATTGCCTTCAGCACATTATTTCTATTTAATAACTAAAATACGTCACATTTGTCAACTTTTAGACCCTTCATCTTCCGAGTTTATCTCAGGAAACTAACTCTCATTTTTATGGTAATGTTTTTATCTAATTCATTTTTAATCTTTTTACTAATGAAAAATGAAATGATTAAAAAACAATTTAATCGAATATGAAATCTCTGAATTACTTTTAAGAAAACACTATTTTTTCCCTTCACAATAGGGACTTGCTTCTTTCCCTTTCAATATATTTATTCTCATGGAAAATTTATACACAGAACTTTATTTTGATACTAATCCAACCCCAGCTTCTTTGTGATTTGAATGGAAATGACTTTATTGACCATTGTTTTTTATTTATTTCTATTTTTGATTCTTATATGTTTGAAATCAGTACTTTAAGTAGCTTATGAAAAATGGCATGAATAATTAATAGCCAAGATAATAATGACAAGTTTGTTAAGATACTGCTTCAAAAGCTGTGTTGGTAGGAAAAGGACAAGAAGACAGAAAAGGATGCTAGGAAGAGAATTGCAGAAAGAGCTAGGAATGCATTTGACATCCATTCATTTACTTGCTAAATTCTTTATTCACATACTTTTAAATAGAAATTTCAGTGTATTTTTAGCAAAGCACAAACACATTTAATGGAATAACCACTATATATATCCAGAGACCAATTCATAAAAAGATGAAACAGAATAAATGTCAAGCGGTAACAAAATCTATAATATTTCTAAAATTATGGCTATGGAGTTAATGGTTTTCCATTGCAAGATTAAACTCTTTTGTTGCTCTTTTAAAAGATATCATACATATTTTGTGGGCCCTTCCATTTTCCTTAGTCTAGTTTTCAGAATCAATGAGAGCCCTATAGGGGGAAATTGAAGGTGTTATTGAGCAATATAATACACAGCACAAATGACTCGGGGAAATGCACCAGAATATAGTCTTTCGAACACATGAAACAGAATCTTCAAATTCCATATTAGGTATTGTTGGCAAGGTGGTCAAAGCAGCAGCTCTCCTTGCTAGGCAAAAATAATTTCAAAACCATAAACACCTTTTCACCCAAAGTTAGACATGCCTGTATAAATTAAAGATTTGCCACATACTGAGAAAGCCACTTTTTCAGCACAAATAGCAGCAGTGTTTGCCAGCAGTCATACAAGAAAACAGCCCTCTTCAACCCTGCTCCTTTAATCCATGTAGTTCCTATCAATATTAACCTCTTATAGAAATTCTTGTACAATAAAACTATTGAACTTTCTTGACTAAGAGTGTTACTGTAGCTGTTAGTCATCCCTATAATGTATTTCGCAATCAGCTAAATCATCAAAGTATTTTTTAACAATGAACAGTTCAGAAGTGACAGATCTACTTTCTTGTTCACACTGCTTATCAGAGAATAGATATCACATATGTTTTCCAGGTGCTTCCTATAGTTAGGATACCTTCACAGAAGCCGCTCATGAAAGATAAGGTCATAAAAGAGATGAAAAATGTGTGAGCTTCATACACTTATGGTTTTATCATCAGACAAGATAGCTTTGGTTAAAGGACTGTAACAGTCAAAAACAGAAAACTACAGCTTTGTATTGAAGGGCGAGGACATTTAAGTTTACGATTCAGTTCTGGTTTGCTTTGCCTAATAGCCTCACGATATTGTTGGGCTTAAAACAACTGTTTGGTTATAGATTCATCAAACAAAAGCATCATGTTAAATTAACACTGCATTGTCAAAATTATAGATATGGTTATGTCGCCAGATACAAAAATAAAAATGTACAATTATTATCCCTTTTTGCCAATACCTAAGAAGATACCTAAACATTTCAACCATTTGATAAGAAAAGGTCCATTATTCTATGGACCTCTATAATGGTGTCTGACTTAAGTCTCCCTTAGATGTGCTGTAAGTGTATAAGAAAATGTAGGGTTTTGCCATATTCTGGATAGTTATATTCAGTAGACAGTTATTTTTAAAAATGCATGCGATCTCCTTACTATGTCACTGTTTTGGCAATAACCTTTTATCATATTCCAGAATATGAGCAATTAAACACGTCAATAGAATAGAGTCCACATTTATCTGATTATGAATTTTCAGACACTGGATTTCTTGATTTCAGACAATTGTGGATGACAGTGGTGACAGCCGTCCAGAGCTAAGTCTGCTACCTGGAGAAGAAGCTCCTCTCTACAGTTAACGGGTAACCACCATAATTTGTGGCATTCTATCACAGCCAGTAAGAGGAAATTATTCAACATACTGATGATGTTTATGGTAGCTATATTACATAAAAGTCACAGTGTTAATAACTCAGGAATAAAGGACAGTGATTTATAAATTATTTCTAGTCTTAAACACTTACCCCACATTTGAATATCATCTCCCATGTGAAAAGAGCTTTTCACAAAGTTTAAGTTCACTAAAGATCTGGTGCATAAGGGAAATATCCACATGTGATAAAATAAGGCAAATTCTCAGCAGTATATCATTCAAAAATTTCTGCTTATTACTTTTCTCTATGGACACTTGAAAAAAATCAATATATAAGCCAAGTGTGGGAGAATAAAAAAAAAAACCTACTTTAAAAAGATTTTTCTAAAATGTGTATCTCAAAGCTTGTATTTAACTATTTTTCCTTATTGTCTCTTCCCTTTCTCCCTACCTACCCCACCCCTGCCCCCCAAAAAAACCCTCACTGAACTATTATATTCCATTCAGAAAAGGAGCACGTGGGTGCTGAAGCGTCCGACTTCAGCTCAGGCCATGATCTCACGGTTCATGGGTTCGAGCCCCATGTCGGGCTGTGCTGACAGCTCAGAGCCTGGAGCCTGCTTTGGATTCTGTGTCTCCCTCTCTGTCTGCTCCTCCCCCATTCATGCTCTGTCTCTCAAAAATAAACATTAAAAAATTTTTTTTAAATAAAAAGACAAAGAAGAGGATCCTACACAGTTAAGGCACTTCTTGCTCCAAAGAAGAAAGTAATGCCTGATAATCTGTAAGTGAGGATACTCTCAACTGTAATTTATCTTTTACAGATCTGTTGTTGTATTATCAAGAAACCATCATCCCTTCAGTCTGCTGGCTTCGGTCTTCAAGATTCAAACCCAGCATTCATTTTAGGAAATCATCACCATCAACAACAACACAAAGTAAAGCCAAATCTCACAGTCTCTGAAATGGTCTCTTTAACAAGCCAGCCCCATCTACACAGAAAGACCAAGCCAGTTTAAGATGATGTCTGAACACTGCTTTCCATAGAACCTTATTGTTTATTCCTTCCTCTTTAACAAAATGATTTTTCCAAAGAGGCCTCATAATCCATTTAAGAATATGATTCATAAGCAATTACTCATTACCATAGTGTTCCATTACTACAATATAATTTACTAATTACAAACAGACTTTATTCAAGCCACACATACAAAGTGCTAAAGGCCAGCGGAGAATGAGTATTCTGGGACAGCAACCAACAGCTTCAGTCTGTATCTGAAGGCCCTTTACCCAACACTAGTTGATACCTAATGACAAATGACTCTCAGAGCTCAAAACTAGGGGATAACAGTTATTTCTGCAGATAAATTGAAATTACACCTTACCCCCATTTTCTCTCTCTACTATGGCTTATGGGAAGCTCGGATTTGCATTTAATGCTTCAGCTTTCAAGATATCGATCTTCCTATTTTATGCTCCTTCTCGTCATTTCCTATCCTTCACCTTAGGGTCATTGTCATCTCTCTGGCCCACACCTATTTCTCCAGGGTCAACTCACACAACAATCTCCATCGCCCTCTTTGCATGTTCATCAGGCTCTTGCCAACCATATGCTGTTCCATCTATCTGAAACATTATTACCTCTTTTTATCTAATTAATGCCTATTCAGCATTAGATGCCAGCTCAAGTATCGTATCCTTAAAGGATACTTTCTCTGACCTTCCTCACTATGTCAAACCACCCTGTACCACTTATGTGATTATTTTAGTAATGCCTGCCTCCCCACTATCATGTAAATTCCAGAATAGCCAGAGGCTTCCCTGTGTTTACTTACATGGTATCCACAGCATGCCCCACAATGTCTGATATAGCACATGTTCAATAAATATTTATCAAACTGGATAAAGTATGCATATTGAGTGAACTGGCTGCATAACGCTTTGAGTCATTAACCCAATAATCAAGTAAAGGCATATAAAATCTATGCCCTTTGCATAAACTGAAAACCCTTCATAGTAACAGAATTTAGAGCTGGGCATGTGGCCGCCTGATCATAAAGACCACATTTGCCAGCCTCCCTTTTAGTGAGGTGGACCACTCATAAGACTAAGTTCAGGACAAGAGAATAGAAATAGGAGAGTTTTGTGGCAGCTTCCAGGAACCTATCCTTCTAGTTGAATCTAATCCTGATTACGTTTGCATATCTGTGCAATAAAAAGGAAAAAAAAATATTCTAGGTCACATCAGCCTCATTCCAACTCAGATCCAAATCTAGCTTCTACCGCCAGTGGAGAGAGAGAGTCCCACGTATGCTATCACAATACCCATTCAGACTCTTTTTACCACAAGGTCTCCCCACACCACCTCCTCCCTCAGGGCCAGCAAGAGGTCCTTGGCTGCTGGTGATAACGCAGGAAAAACATAGATAGTATCCACAGCATCATCCAGATTTTTAGAAGCGTGGGAGAATTTTTCCCCCTTCTGCTCTAATTTTTAACACAGCACTTTCATGAGTGTCTGCGGTCTCTTTAGGCACAGGGTGACTTATCCCATAATGATAACAGATTTGGAATTCAGATATCTAAATACCAAGACATTTTGGGAACCTTACTCAAGGTTTTCTAAAAATGATGAATTTGAAACCACACTTCATGCTGGATCATTGCTATCTCCTCTGAGCTCACTCATATTGACCAAAGGTACTAATGGGGGTTGACTCAGGCTTTCTGAAGCCTAAAGCTTACACAGTTTGGGAGGCCCTCCATAAAAGAGGAATACAAAGCCATAATTAGAAAATTAGGTGCAAGGCCTTGGAAGGAGTCTATGCAAGTGAGGAGTTCTAAAGCTCCACTGCGCTGCATTGAACTATCCTGGATGTATCATTTGATATAAAAGTAGCTAAACAACTGCCAAATACACGAAAATGGTAAATTAATATATCTAATATTGCTCTGGCAATGTTAAGTGTAAAGATAAGATTCACATTTTATGTAAATTTTCAAAACTCCTTCCTTTTATTAGTGATCAGAGTTTTTAAGGCTGCTTCGGAGGTTCTTCTGCACAACTGCCAATATTAAAGAGAAAACATCATTCTTCTCTAAGTTGGGTTTTCCTTAGGATACAGGCTATTTTCCTTGTCCATTTCCTTCAGTATCACTCTCTATTTTTGAAGAAATGTTTCTTGTTATGAGTTCCTGTATCTCAGCATTCCATTTGGTATTCGGCCACCAGGACAGGATAGAGGCGCCCAAGACCCAAGGATTAAATGAGGCAGGTATGTGCTGGTAAATAGCACAATACTAGGAAGCTTGAGAAAGAACACACTCCTTCCTTTATCAGCTCAAACTTAACATTTTTTCCACTCCTTTTAGATATTCCTTGTCTCACTTATTCATGTTTTCTTTTCCTTACTAGAGGGCTGTATGTTTAAGAAACGAGAACATTCTTTATATATTCCCCTTTTTGCCTCTGTACATGTGTGGTCTGTGCAAACACTCACACATATCAATGCTTCTACAACCAGAAACAAGTAATATAGGTTCTCAGTGTTGTTTAACTAGACTGGACCACAATTCGCATTGAAAAAAAGCTTATCTGAATCAAAAATATACTGTCTTGTGCTAATGCTGTGCAACAAGAGAAATTATATCAAATCCTATTGTTAAATAGGTAGGGGGGCAAGTGTTTTATGTATCTGTAGATTTCTACCTTGATAAATCACTATCTTTAAAAATAATCCTTAAAGAGACCTTCCTTTCTCACTGTCAGAAAAATATAATCACAGCCTACTGTCTGTGCAATTCCACTCTCCATCTCCTACATACGTAAGACGTGGTAAGATACAGCCACTGTCAAGTTTCAGAACAGTTCCTTGTCTAATCTTTCCGCTTCTCCAGATCTCTGATACAGAACCTGTTAGAATGTATTGCTTACTTTTCCAGTTCCTATGTTTATCTCACTTCCACTTGTACCATCTGCTGCACTGCATTTCCTTCAGAAAAGTGAAAAGTTTCCACGGTGCCCAGAGCTTTCCCTGCAAACAATGCCCTCTTCCCCTCTTCCTTCCTTCCTTTCTCCACTTTGTATTTGGTCTCATTTTGTGTTAAGGTCAAGCTGTTTTAAAGAGTTCACTTTGCAAACATTTCTACAGGGCTGAAATTCCGATCCAAATAGTTCTGATGGATTTGTAAACATTCTTGCCATTTGTTACTGGCTTCTGCCCAAGTACACACATTTTGGGTTGTCCCCACTCATTTCAATTACCTGAAAACAACTTCGCAAGAAACGGGCAGTGAGAAACTGTGGCTTATTTTATGCCACCCAATGCGGGTGACATAACCATCCAGTTAGTATAATGAGTCTAAAGAGCATTCAACATAGCCCTCTCATTATGTCAAAATGCCAACTCCACTCACTGCTAAGCTAGTTTATGTTGATACAGAGTCTTGAAAGATGTAACAGAGGAGGCTCTAAATATTTTAAGCACACCTCTCATTCCTTGAACCTTTCTTTTTTATTTCTTTTTCTTAATATATCCCCTTATTCCTGACTGACACATCAGGCTTGATACGTGTTTAATTAGAGAATGCCACATTAAAAATACCTTGGAAAAGTTAGCTTTATACTTCATATGCCCAGGCTTCGTCAGACGGGTTCCTGTTCTTCTACAAGAATTATACTGATGGGCACCAGAAAACAAAATCAGTTCTCTATTTTCATAAGTATAATCACCTTAGTTTTCATTTAGTATTAACCTTTAGTAGTTTTGTGACTTTGACCAAGTTACTGACCCTCTGCAAGTCACAGGGGAAAATAGCATCTACCCTGCAGGACAGTAAGTTGATTAGAGATGATTCACGTACAGCAAGATGTCTGACTTTCAGGAGCAGTCAGCAAATGAAAGTTGTTATTACCATTATTATAATTATTATAATTGGTACGTAGTCTCAATGCCAATCTCTGGAATCTCATTGAACTACAAAAAAGAAGCTGAAACAGCAATCTGCATTCGTTATCAGTATTTACTCCATTGGTGTAACACATTCAGTTATTTTTACTTGACCTTTTAAGAACAACAAAAAAATGACTGACTTTATTACTGTAATTAAATTCATCCTACCACAGCTTTCATTTCCTTTTACACCTTCTACATTTAGGCCTACCAGAGATAAAGATTATCCCACCAGGTAGTAGAGGGGCAAGCTATTTAATACTTCCTGTTGCTTCTTAAGTAATAATCAAAACATTGTGAGAAATTTTATGTACTCACAAGGAAATACAAATTTTGTATTAAAAGACACAGAGCTTTGGAAGTCTTATTTGGTATAAACCTGAAATACGTTAGTGCAGAACAAAGGACATTTTCTCAAATCATTTATGCTGTTTAAGGATAAAAAGTAGAAGAGATGCAACTCCTTCTAACAGATCAGTTTCTCTAATATGATAACATTTTATCTAAGATCATGTGACCAACTGTCAGATTCAAGGTTGTAGAAGACGTTAACTCCATATGATTAAAATAAATTAGCTTCCCAGGGTTCTCTAATGCTAATGCTATGTTCGTAACGTAAATTTTCCATAAATAGAAAAATAAATTAAGAGTTAGTACATATAAATGACTGGCAAATATTAATGTACACCTGCATGAATTGTTATGTATATATATATATTTTAATTAAAAATGGCTATTTATACAATTACAACTTGATCAAAACTACTTCCTTCAAGGAACATGGGCTCTTTATTCATCCAAATATCACTGAGAAAATGTAACAATAAAAGGGCTTATAAATAGGTAGTTCTCCTTTACAGTACTCAGCTAAAATTAATGATTAATTCAGTATCCAGATTAAAAGTGAAAAAAATCAAACAACATAGATGTTTATTAATACCAGATGTGTGTATATATATACACATATATATACATATATATGTGTGTGTATATACATATGTGTATATATATGTATATACATATGTGTGTGTATATATACACACACACACACACCTGGAAATACTACATATATATAATATATATAGTACCATATATATATATAGTGTATATATATATATATATATATATATATATATATATATACACACACACACACACACACACACACATCTGGAAATACTACATATATATAACATATATAGTACCAGGAGGTTAAATAAACTCTTACTCTTCCTGTGACTTGCAACATTTTAGGGAAAACAACCAACTATAGTAAATTTTGCAGGTCAAAAAATGTTCTTTCACTTACAAAAACCTTACACATAAAACCAAAAAGGCGATTCCTCTAAATGGCAAAATATGATTTTGTAAGTAATTTTCCATTTTTATTATCAACAACAATGCTGATGTAAAATAAGAATATAACTAAAATTTGGCCAAATATCTCTTGGCATCTTAAGTAGCCAGGTACAAGCAGAATGAAATAAACTTTGTTACAACATGAAATTATTTAATAAATTATAAGAGAATTTGGTGATTATATATCTTATCAAGTCTTAAATACTTAACAAATATCTTTTGTAGATTGCACAATGAAGATCTGTTGGTGGTCAGCTTACAGACAAAACAATAAATTGAGTTGATCATATGCAAAAAAGTGGTCTACATAATCATATATGATTCATATAAATGATATCATCATGAGTCATTTCAACACCACATAAAATCAATCATTTTGATTTTGTTGAAATTATTATGATGATATATTTGGGATCAGAGATGACGTAGACAGACAAAGCTTGATCTGACTCTTACATATAAAACACTAAGTCGTGGGCAAAATCTGTACACCCTCTGGTCCATCAAAACCAAGAAAATGCTGACTCCCTGTAAGAACAAACTGCCTTCTAATGCTCTCTCATTTTTTCCAATAACTGTAGTTTTAGAAAATATCTTTCAGATTGCAAACAAAAACTGTTTTGGAGATTTTAACATGGCCACAAAAGAGTGATAGGTATTATTTTTTTCTTCCAGTCTCATGAGATAAAAATACAAGCAAGGACATAAATACAGCCTCTATGTCTCTATTCTAAAAAAAATGCTCTCCATTTTGCATTGTTACATGACTTACATAAGAAAATGGTACGGATTTTAAAATAAATGTTAAAAAAAAGAAGTACTGGATCCAGGAAAACAGATCCAGGTTTGCCAAGGAACAATAATGTCATGTGGAGGGAGGGGGAGGTGGTGCAGAAGGAAAAAGGGAGGTCCGTGCCAAGCAAAGCTGGGGGCTGTTCAATCAGCTCTATCAGGGCTCCATCAGTGTCTCCACTCCAGCCAAATCCAGAGAAAACAAGGAGTCAAAGATTCAGGTCAATAAGCTTATAGGCGATTTGCACAAACAGTTCCTCCAGCAAGGTAAAAAACAAAGTCATATTGGCTTTTCTTTTTTATTCCTTCTCTTTGAACTCCCTGGTCCAAACACACCCTGGAAATGTCAATGTTATATGCAAGAATTTTAAAAGCTCAGCTTCTTAATCCCGTTAAGAAAAAAGGAACAAAGTTGCCTGTAAGATCTCCTTCTTTATTGAACTCAAAGTGATTATGGAAGAGCCGCCTTTTGCAAATTCTGATTCCAGTTGCCCAAGCATCAGAGGAGGCAAAAACATGTCATTAAAGGCAAAAGTGAGTAGGAAAGAAAGCAACCCAATTGAGAAGGGTTTATGAAATACAAGTAAACAGACTTTCTGAATTGAAAAAAATAATAATAAAATAAAAAGAAAATAGGAAACGACACAGTCAGTGTATATGTTGGACACTGGATTAAATGAAAAACAAGTAGTTACTACTCCCACAACCAAATCTGCATGAAGGTGCGGGGTTTTTTCTTCTTTTCGGTATTAGGAATCTAGATAACATTTTTGTTGCTTTACTTTAACATGGGAAAGGGGGATTAATGCAAATAATCTAAGCTTGGATTTGTTACCAAAGAGAAATCGTACTTTTCCTCAGTTATTTCTTAGTTTTTAAACTAAACTACGAAACTACATAAACTGATAGAATTAAAAGGAATGTGGGAGGACATTTCAATGAGCCTGGCAACCTACCGGCAGAAACAGTTAAGCACAATGATAAAACCGACTCAGATACTCACGTCTTCTACTCGTTATCTTTCTGATACAAGGATGTCGCATTGTGGAAGGGAGCAAAGTGACTCATACAATTCTCAAACACCCCAAACTGCTCTTCCGGAACCGACATTAATGAGCTACAGATGGAGTCTCATCAAGCCCTTGGCTAAAGGGATGATTGTGATTGGGGTTATCTGTATCCCCTGACAGCTTCCCCAAATTGCTTGTTTCCATTTCCTACTTTAACCTCTACTTTTTGTAGGCCTTTCTTTTCCAGGTATGTACCAACCTGTCATGACCATGCCTCTTCTCCCAGTTACACCTCAGCTCTCCTCTGTGGCTCTCTCAAGCTTTCCATAGTGGTTGTGAATCCAACAGATTCCTAGAGCAAGTCCCACAGGTAGGACTACACTTCTCCTACTCCCCAGCTCTCTGCTGTCCTCTTCTGGTTTTCCTGCAACACTAACCTCATAGGTACAGCAGATTCGACCCGGACGGAGTACCTGGAAGCTCATTCCCTTTCCTTAGGTCGCTGCTCAAAGTTCGCTCTCCCATCATTCTTACAAAATCTCTGTCTTGCGTGCGTGCGTGCGCATGTGCACGTGAACGCGCGCGCGCGCACACACACACCCACACACACCCACGCACCATTCTATTACCCTTACCTGTTTTGCTTTCTAGTGCTCAACATCACCCGTCATATTTTACAATGTGAGTCTGCTTATTTATTGTCTGTCTCTTCCTGAAAATAAGACTGGCTTTTGTCTCCGGCTGTATCCACAGCACCCGAGAAGTGGGTCTGGTACACACCAGATGCTTAAAAATGGGTTGAGTTGTATTGAATTTATCTATTGAACTGCTTCTGCCAACCTGATTAAATATCTGTTTATGTTTGCTTTTGGTTTGGTATTAATTACTTCTGGGGCTAGAGTTAAATCCAAGTCTCAGTAACTCAGGTTTTCTTCTGTTTTCTTTAATATGCTTTGCATTTTTCTATTTTCAAATTTCTTTAAACTTGAAGACCTCTAATATTAGTTCGTCTGTCTAGGTTAAGAACTTCCCCTAGTGATTTCTCTGACTATTCTCCAAACACAGATCCTATTATTTAAAGAAAGATTTGTCTCTCTTCCAAAATCAAGTCTGATGGCATCATTTTCCTTTTCAGCCTTTGTTTAGAGATGATATCAGCAGGAAACACTTGGTAAGGACCCTCACTACCTTTTCTAGATAATCAATAATTCAAAGTTCACCTACATATAGTTTCTTTGGAGTTTTCCTTTTTGAATAATAGTAGATTCTCCTAGCCTACAGTGATGTTGACCTGACACTTCTCTTCCTGTTCACATATCCTGTGACATTCTCTTGGAATATATCCCAAGACATGTTTGTTTAATTTCAGTCATTAACAAACTTGGGTATTTCAGTGAGTAACTCCTCCTGCAAATAATCAGTAATAGTAGCCCAGTTTTACAATGGCTCCCTATCAACCCCACCAGGAAACTTACTGTCTCTGAGTTTATCCAAGAATTGCTAATATAGGAGTTCCCACCTGCCAGCAGTAACATACTAAAAACTCCCCCAGTTGCTCTGCAGACCACCTATGTTTCAATTTGTATTAGTTTGGTTAGTTCTAAACATGCATTGATGCACTTCCATGTTTACTATATAAACCAGAAGAAAGGCAGAAAACAAATCACTGAAGCATATAATCCAGTACCACAGGAAACGTGTAGCACTTATGGACCCAGCCTTGATGTCTTCGTCATCTGTAAATTCAAGGAAATAATTCTTGCTTGTTTCCTTCCTCTTGGAGATACTGTAAGGCAAGATGCCAAATGATCTCAACTCAGTGCACAAAAGAGGATGCAAATTTTAAGTATCGCTTTATAGTTTGCTGAAATTTTTAAAATCTAAGGAGAGCAAGCAACTTTAAGAAAAGCATCTTTCAATAAACAGTTCATTTCACTCATTCAAAAGATGAAGAATAGAGATGTGAAACATGCAACTAATTAATACAAAGTAAAAAGTGACCAAAGAAACTTCAACATCATTGTGACGTTCCAATTTTAGGCCTGCAACTCTAACAAGGTTTATTAAAGGTGATCTTTCCCGCTTCTAATTGTGAATATTTAAGGCTTAGATTCACATGATTTAGAATTTTGCACATCTAAACACTGACATAAAATTCTCACCCACATTTTGACATTTCTGTGGAATATCACATTATGGGAGTGATTTGGGTCGTATTTAATCACATGTTTTATAATGACCAGCAATAATATTAATAAATGCTTTGAGACTTGTAAAAAAGCCTGCCCTTTGACAACAAGGAAATAGATAATATCCATATGGAACTGAGGAAAATACCACAACAGTAAGTAGAGAATCATTTGAAACGCTGAAAATATCCTGTGTAATAAAGGAGGTAGGAACTTTTATTTATGAAAAGCTATGTCTTCATAGATGTACCAAGAGGGCTTTCTTTACCATTTTTTAATAAAAAGGAAAACTACAATGGCATATGGTTCCTTTTATACACAACGCAGTTGCTAAAATATGAATGAAGATGTACTGAAATTATACGTGTGTCCTCACTACTCTCCACTCACTACCCAAATACCTTGTTTGAAACACTTAAGATATTCTTTTTAAGTTTATTTATTTATTTTAAGAGAGAGAGCAGCAGAGGAACAGAAAGAGAAGGAGAGAGAGAGAATTCCAAGCGGGCCTGGGCTCACAAATTTTGAGTTTATGATCTGAGCCAAAACCAAGAGCTGGACACTTAACTGGCTGAGCCACCCAAGCGCCCCAAACACTTCAGAAATTCTATGTTTTTGTGATCAGAGTTTTTAAACTGTTATCCTTTGTTAAGTGCAAACAAAACATCTGATGTTCAAAAGTGTTACCCCTGGAACTCAGTAAAGGAACCATGTCATTGCTAGATTTTAATCATGGCTACTAGATCTTTAGATGAAGAAATAATAACCCAATATAACATAATCCAAATAATCCAATTTATTTTCAGATAGATAGATAGATAGATGGACATACACAATTTTTGAGTTGTTATAAGTGACTTAAAATATATGCAAAAATATGTTTCATCACTGAAACATTTTTCTTCAGGTGAACAGTTCTTATACGCTCCTTCATCATGACAGTGGCATCATTAACCATTGAAATACTTATATTCTTTTAATGCCAAACCTATCTTCTTCCCTACAATTGGAAAAAAAAAAAAAAAAACGTAATTGTGTGTCATTGAGACTAATATGTGAATTTCTACAGAAAGATTAGTTTCTAATTTTCCAGAGAGAAAAACTTTTCTCTTCCTATTGTAGCTAATCAACTTAAGTGAAAAACAGATGGAATCCCTATCATGACCTCAAGGGGATACAATATCTGTCAAAGAGCTGTCTCTCTTTTCCACCAGTTCCTACTGACTTCAGTGAACATCTCCTGGTCTCACATTTTATGAGAGTAAAATAATGAAATTTTTTCCCTATTAAATAAGATGACAGCAATCTGCAATAGTAACAGTAGTATTTATCCTGAAAAATATTATGTGAAAATGACAATTCTTTTTTCCACCCATCATTACTTGCTAGTTTCAAACTAAACATTTGAAAGTTATATTTATACTATGTAATACATTAATTATATGTATAATTTTATATTAATTCACTTTAATTATATATTTAGCTATATATATATTATATATATATATATTTTTCCCCCTCCCCAGATACTACCAACTTAAATTTTGGAGTTCTATATTCTTTTGTCAGGCACAGCCCTTAATCAATCATCATCCCAAAATGTAGTCTAGCAATAACTATCACTACTGCTTCTCTGGATTAATTATGTTGGCAAAAATGGTCTGAATCCACACATTGTTTCTTACAAGAAGAGTAAATGGCACACGCTAACTATTGATTCCTTCTACTTACTGTAACATAAGGCATGTGCTCTACGATGCACTTAAGAATATATTCCCTCACAGGGGCGCCTGGGTGGCTCAGTTGGTTAAGCTTTTCACTTCAGCTCAGGTCATGATCTCACCGTTGGTGAGTTCGAGACCCGCGTCGGGCTCTGTGCTGACCACTCAGAGGCTGGAGCCTGCTTTGGATTCTGTGTCTCCCTCTGTCTCTGCCCCTCCCCTGCTCATGCTCTGTCTCCCTCTGTCTCAAAAACAAATAAAAAAAATTCAAAAAAATTTAAAAAGAGAATATATTACCTGACAAAGAGGGAAAATGAGAGGTCTGCAAATACAGATCTAAAAACTTCATTTCCAGCCAGCTTTTACATGTATTGCCGTGGCTACTATGATCAAGAAATGGTTCCAGCATCCAGAAGAGCTAAGCAAAATATTAACTTGGTCCGAACTAAGTCAACACTGCCGAAGAAGGACTACTCTGTCCATATCACTCTCATTTTCAACCAAAAGTCTCCAATGTAGGAGACAAGGACCAGGTTCAAAGTCACCTTGAGGCCTATGGGAGTTAAAGATCGAGAAGATTTTCTAAACTTCAGGGTGGCCAGGTGCTAATGCCGCAATTCCATCTCCATAGTTTTCAAAGTTCTACTGACCACAGGGATAAGAACTGGCTGACTTCTTTTGTTTCTAACACACTAGCACCAGGAGAAAGTCATACTGGAACTTTAACAATATGTATCGAATATATCTGTGGCCACTAGGATACCTGTATCGGCAGGTTATGTTTTTGTTTTTTGTTTTTTTTGGAAGCTGTATCATCATTCTTAATTTTAGGCCATCAAATCTAATCAACAGATTTACACACAAAAAAAGTTTTTTCTCACAACTTCTCTGCCTAAAAAATACACACGTCCAAATAAAAATGGTTCGTGCACAAACACAGACAAATAGAGATAGACACACACTCATCCATGCCCTCTAAGAAACTGTCATAGTAAAACTGGCAAAATCAGCTGTTCCAAACCAAGGAAGCAACCTAACCATTTGTGAAACTGAGTGCTGATGCAGGAGATGATAGATGATCCACCTCACTTGCAAAGACAAAACAATTAAATTCGAAAAAAATAAAAAAGAATCAAGAGAAACCTTAAATGCACTTTTGAAAAACAGAGACAAATGAATACATATGCCCAGTGAAGACACAGTTACTGGTGAGGCCACCTGACTCCAAGTCAAGTTTGGAAATGAACTGACACATATTGTCTCAGGTATTTCTTCCAGCATAATGTTAATGTGTTAAAAGAATATCTAGACTGCGAAAATAGTGTGTATTTTTCCTATTTGACACTATCTAAAAGAGTAACATCCTCAGTTATAGAATGTCAAACACCTAAAGCACTCAAGTTTTATTTTTATTTTTATTTTTATTTTTAAAGTAAAGTCTAAACCCACTGTGGGGCTCATACTTACAACCTGAGATCAAGAATCACATGTTCTCCTGAATGAGCCAGGCAGGTGCCCCTAAAGCATCGAGTTTTTAAAAGAAGTGAGCCAGAACCTTGGGGCTGGAACTATCTGCCCATTCAATGCTTATACTCAGGGCCTAATTCAGTGCCTTGCAAACAACTGACATTCAATAAACACTTGTGAAAGATTAAATGAATACATAATAAAAATGAAATATATTAGAATTGGCCAATCAACATGAAAGTATTTTTTTAAATATACAAAATGACTTATTAAAGTGGAATTACTTCTTTTAGCCCTCAAAATACCATTTTGTGTTTAGAAAATTCTACATTGTATTTTCAGACTCTTGAATTTTGTATCAGCACTTTGAGCACTTTTCGTGCACTCTATCAGGGCATTTTTTAAAGTTTGCAAAATCACCTGAGTAAATGGACTCCCATATTGCATCCAACCATTAATGATTACCTTTGTTACAAAAGTATTCCACTTCTTCACAGCTCAGATTTTCAGGCCCAAATTCTGTAGAAAAGCTTTCCTCCAGTGGAAAGTCCCCTTTTGAGATGATGTCTGTCTCCTCTGATGGACACTCTTCTTCTTCCTCTTCAATGGCATCTTCTAGCGGCCCTTGAAAGAGAATCAGGGACACTGTACCAAAAACATCCAAAGAAGCTAGTGAAATAAAATCCTTTAATAGGGTATTTTGGTTAAATTGGTGAGAAAAAAAATGTATTCTACGAGTGGGCCAAGCAATATCATCAAGGGGACTTACACAAGATAATGCCACCCTCATATTCACAAGAAACAATTATCTATAATGAGAAGTGGAAGGAAACCAGTGCCTGAAGTTACTACATAGAAAACAACCTCCATCTTCAACCCTTCCCCACCCCCAACTCCAAGACCAAATCTTCTTCTCTCTCTCTCTCTGTCTCTGTCTCTCTCTCTTTAATTCTCTCCTGAAGAGCAAAACTGTGCACTTTATGTTCATGTGTTAGAATTAACTGCCTGGTAAAGAGTACAAGTCTCTTTTACATCGTTGTACAATTTTACCTGAGATTTTAATAAAGATTTAAAGTAATTGAATGCATTTTAATTGAACTGAGATTTTAATAAAGTCTATACTTTTAAAAACCCATCTTAAGAGTGGATTCCAAGAAAAGATTTCATTATATGTGTTTGAGGCTTGAAGAAAAATTACATATTTCTCTCCCTGATGAAAGCATAACCCTATTCATAATTAATTGAATTTTTTCTGAAATGAAAAGTAGTTTTCTAATGAAAAAATGTAATTTGTATTTATGTGATACTTTTTCAGTAATAAAAATACAACTCCCTTAGAGTGAATGAGAGTGAGGTGCCCTACATTAATGGACCTATTTTATTGAAAGGAAAGGGAGGGCTATCGTTGTTCAGATGGGTCAGAAGTAGACTACATGGAGATACCACATGGCTGGTTATGAATTCCTGACCACCCTAGAGAAGAAAAGTGTCTGACTCATTTTACTAAGCAGAGGCCTGCATTTGCTCCTTAAAGAAGCGATGTGGCATTTTATCCAAAGAACACAATTATGGTAATTTGTACTAATTGTCACTCACATCCACAGTCTCATCAGACAGGCTAAATACTTAACAGGCTTAAGTAGTCTCTCTCTTACTTCTTAGAAATGTGCTGGAAAATTCTCAGGGCCAAAGAAGAAATCTCATAAATAATTTAAAATTGTGCACAAAATGCAATTTTTTCTGTATGTGTAGGCAAACAAGAATAGGTACATACAGCACAATATCTGGTATTTTCCCAAAAGCTAATTTCTAAAGGGCAGAATTCATAAGACACACTTTCATGAACAAGATTAGTTCGTTGCATGGATTTAAATTAAGGGACATCCAAGCAAAAAACTTCTTATGGAGTTCTTTGTCCTTTTTACAATTTATTTTTTCTCTTTTTCTTCAAAATAAGAAATGTTAAGGAAAAAAGAATACCTTAATTTCAAACACTCTGGTAATGTGTTTTCTTATTCTCAAGGTGGAGGGGGGAAAAAAACCCATGGATTTTTGCACATACTGCCTTCAAAAGTTACAGATCTCATATTAGTTTTTACCTCTTATTTATTATTTCACTTTTAAAAGTATAATGTTTTAACTCTTAAAACAATTACATCAAGTAGCAAGTATGCAAGGAATATATAAAACAGTAATACTGTAAAATATAATCATTAAAACACTTATCTGATAATTCTAATTTTTAATGCTGAGTCTAATGAAAAATTTAATAGAATATCCTCCATATTTTTTTAAAACATCTTAATTGTAATAACAATTCTGGTCAAAATAAGACATGTGATGCTGTCTCATTTGTGTTTCATGTGCGATTTCAAAGCACTTTCTTATGCTATCTTTAAAATAACCCAATGAGGTAAGTATGAGAATTAATACTATGTTTACTTTGTGGATCTGGAAAGCTCAGGAAGTTAGTTAATCAGAATAAGGTTATAAGCTAATAAGTGAAAAAATTGATGTGAAAATCCAAGATTTTTAAATACCTTTTATTAATACACCATACTACTACACAAAGTATTCTTCACTAGTTACAGACTGATTCCTTCATAAATAAACTTATAAAACACAGAAGTCTTCTGAAATGCTTAATTCATATTAATGTAAATACTCATAGATGCTTAAAGATCTGTCTCTACAAATTGAAAAACCTCATGTTGCTTTTCTCAGATTACTGACAATATATGTTATAAAATATTAGATTGCCCCTCCAGAAAAAATTGGGAAGATCTTCTTATAGATTTTATTTACCAAAACTAAAATAGTTGGTTCCTAATATTTAATGATTTACATAATTTATATCCATACTAAATCAATCTGCAAAGAAACTGCCTTAACATCAGTTTTAACAAAAATGACAATTTCTAGAATATGTAACTCTGAGTTTTGCTAACAAGAAATAAATCTCTAATTGTTAAATAACTATTTTAAATAATTCATATACATTTTAGTGAATTTCTTTTTTTCATCTGTGCTATACATCATAAAGACAATTCATACATATTGTAAGAATGAAATCAATGGTAATAAAAATGCTTTCTTTTTTAAAAAATTAAATTCTGAGCATATATGCTAACATTCTTAGAAGGATTTTTATTCAAGATAGTATATAACTGAGAAATTTTTAAAATATTCAATGACAACAAATTGGCTCTAATGGTATATGAAATTCAAACTTAATAGTTTAAATAAAACTTAAATGGAAAAACTTGTGTGAACATTTGAAAGGAAAAAAAGCCACAAAACAATGATCTGTGCTTAATAAACCTGTAACCAAGCCACCCACGTTTTTGAGATGTATATGTATATAGATGTATATATATATATATATATATATACACACACACACACACACACATATACATACATACACCTTATTTATCAAAGCTTATCATAAGATCTTAATTGATAATATAATGTTCTATATTCTGTGGGCTCTTTTATTTTATATGCTGGCTATCAATTCACAATTTCAAGCATATAATTGAAAAGAAGCACTTATTTTCAAAAACAAACTGCAAAAACCCAAATGAAAGGTGAAAAAGTCTTGAGATCTTCATTCGAAATGCATGAGATCTCATTGTCAATATTTAAAACAGGCCACAGGAAGGGGATTTAATGACCAACTTGTATTTTTCCCAAAGCAAGTGTCAGATTTATATAATTTACTGTACTTTAAAATGTGAAATTACTAACCATTCCTTTTGCCATGCTATCTAATCAGGCTCTGGCAAAAAGGCTTCTCTTAAAATGCATAGTATTTATGGTTTAAGATCAGATCTCGCTCTACTGTCTATATTGCATGTTTCTTTAACAGGAAAACCTTACAGATAATCGGTGGCCATAAACTAACATTTTAAAAGGGTAAAAGACACTCGAAGCACAAGTACAATTAATAGCACCAATGAAGGAGGGAATGAAGGAACCTCGTGTATATGGATTAGTGGGCACAGAAGTCCACTTCAGAAAAATCACCACACATAATTTGACACAAATAATAATATCTACTCAGAAAAGGCTCACGACTGAGCTCCATGTGCCCTCATGGAGAAAATTACTTCTGATTGAGGCCACTTGGCAGGCAAGTGGAAGGAAATCTGAATTTCAGCTCTTCAACTGCCTCTGATTTATAGATATTCAAACACAGTTGCCAGAATTAATAGTCTTAATATGTATAAATATAAATATTTCCCTCATTTTAAAATGCTAATAATTAGCTGTACATCCTAAAGCTATGAATACAATGGTGCTATATGTTGGGCCCATAAGGTTGTTATTCGTCTCTCAGAATGGGAAGGCATCCTCCCACATTTTATACTGGATGAATAATACAGATTACTGGGAGATTCTGGTGAGTACAAAGTACTACTTCCTTTTTCAGAAGAGGAGATAATCGGGTACTTGGGAACCCTCTAAATGGACCACAGCTACCTTTGCCCTCTAGATATAAAGCTGATGCGCACCCCCTGACAATACTGATGGCCGTCTAATGCATGGTGCAGCCTTTCACTCGGCCATTACAAACGCTGCACCAAAGTGTGGGAGAATTTTTCATTTGGTGGTTGTTTCAGTGATCCGCGGTTGGTAAAGGGCAGGTGGGAAGTTGAAGATTAAGTAGTCCTACCTTATACACTGGTGATATAGTCAACGAATAAAATGACGATAAAGAATTGTATTTGTATGGTTACGAAGCAGTTTGAGGAATACTTACTCCCCAGGTAAATGAATTTATATTGGTGGTTAAAGAAATCCCTGAAACCCATCCATAGCCACAAAGGTAAGAGCTAGAAGGTGACAAAGAACACTTTCAGAAAAAAAAAATATGTATATATATAGGAAAGAACACTAAAATATGCAACACAATGAGGACATTCAAGAAATGGTAAGGATCAACACAGTAAATATTAAATCAAATCAAATATATGTGTCTTTCAACATATGTTGTCTCGATCAATAACTTCCTACCTTGGCAGCATACGATAAATTAGAGCAGTCCTCACCTTAATGTCAGATTGCCTTCGTTCATATAAATTCAAAGCACTTCAGAATGAAGCACCCAAGAAAGAAATTAAATTATACAGAAATTAAAATACATTGCCAAATACAAAGAGGAGAAAGAAATGCCAAATTCTATGGTTTTGGCGTGCTATCCCCCCAAAGGGGTACCTTCTCTTAAGCACTCACTGGCATTAATTTATTAGAAATTATTTTAGTTTGGTTTTGCGTGCCTTCTGATTAAAACAAGAAAAACACGTTGTCATAACAGAACTACAGAGAGCATTCAGTCTCCTCTCCATGCATTAATATTCTAAGCATTCTAGAGGCTGCACAAGACTAGCCACCTAGCAAAATGAGACTGTTTCAGAATACTGGGCAGCCTTGATTGCAACTGACAGGTGGGAAGAAAGTCACATTAAAATATTATCATTCCCAATAATTACAATAATCCATCATTGCGTGCTCCGAAATTCTGCTAGGTGAGTTTCTTCCAAAAACACACAAATATTTCCAAACCTTTTTAATTCGTTGCTTCCTAATGTATGTCATTTCAGGTCATTTTTATATCTGATAGTATGATTAATATTAAAGCTTCCATCACAAACTTTACATCATTTTACTCACACACAGAACAAAGAATATATACCAATGGAATAATGGAATAAACTCCTCAAAAATCTAAATAAATTAATGAAAATGAAAATGGTATTTTCCCCAAAGTTGACAAATGCTGTTTAAAATCATTTGCAAAATATCTACTCAGACAAAGAAATGAGAAGGCATGCAAAACCTTCTAATATATATAAAACATAGGGATCTCTAAATGGGACAATTTAAGCAGGAATGTATACCACGCTTTAATTAGTACCTAATAATCGAGCCACATTTATCAAATGATGTTACCTCCCAAAAGGTAAATATGAAAATATAAACTTGCAATAGGCAAATCCCGGCTCACGTTTAATATGCAATGCACACGTGTCAAAATTCTATACAGGCATGCTACATTTTAGTTGATGGGTAAAAGGAGTTAAAAGAGAACTTTCCATGGGCGCCTGGGTGGCACAGTCGGTTAAGCGTCCGACTTCAGCCAGGTCACGATCTCGCGGTCCGTGAGTTCGAGCCCCGCATCAGGCTCTGGGCTGATGGCTCGGAGCCTGGAGCCTGTTTCCGATTCTGTGTCTCCCTCTCTCTGCCCCTCCCCCGTTCATGCTCTGTCTCTCTCTGTCCCAAAAATAAATAAAAAACGTTGAAAAAAAAAATTAAAAAAAAAATAAATAAAAGAGAACTTTCCATTCTGAAATCATGTTACATTTTCTGTATGTGATGGAAATGAGGCGGTGGACTGACATTTAAATTGGATGTCTTATTTCTAATAAGAAAGATTTTGAGTGTCACACATTCTGTACATATATGGCCTGCCTGTTCAATCAGAAATGGGAAACAACTCTAAATTAAAAAGCAGATATCCACAAAAGTGTGCCCCTCCCATCTCGTTAGGGAGTAGGAACGTTTCGATCTTCAGAGTACGAACATCTTTTTACTAATTTTATCTGGGGCAGATTTTGTGTCTCTCACTAGCTCCTCTCTTAGAGTTTTCAGCTGTCACACTCAGCCTTCCTTATGAATCATCATTACCCCCGTAGGCACACCTCAAAATGCTTCTCACTTGGTTCCTATTACATTTGTCTCGTGCATATCCCACAGGGCCATTTAATGAGAAGGGGCAGGCAAGAGGGATCTCTTTGGACAGTGCAATCCATACTAACTCGTGTAATTGAGCTTAACAGCAAGAATAAAGCCTTATTTCTGTGGTCTAAAAAAAAAATAGTATTTAAACGAGCAAGTTCTTCCTGCAGTCACTCACTTTTAACAATAGTTGCATCAGGGGATCTAGTAGAAGGAAACATTTTTATTAATTTTTCTCTTATCTGCCAGAAGAATGTTGATTTTTTTCATTTGCGTTTGTTGCCTGCAGGTAGCAGACCAGAGAATCATATAGTAGAAATTCTTCTTTTTGATTAATTTCTTTCCATGTGTTATGTTATTTCTTATATATAATTGATTTTGGGCTTTGCTCATAGCTGTACATCTTTTTTATATCTATACCAACTGCTGTCCTTCAATCTAGAAAGTTGAAGGAAATTACCTGAATTTTGTTAAGTTTATTAAAAATGAGATCTGTGAATATTTAAATTGAGTTTTGAAATGTTAATGCAAAAAAAGATATTAGAGAATTTTTAATGGAGGGTTCAATCTGACCACATTCCATTGTGAAAAGAAGGGAAGGGGGTCAGGTTTTATTCAAATTGTTTCTTTAGGGGAAAAAAACCAAACTCTTTGATTTTATAAAAATAGAGTAATATTCTTTGCTGCAAGGTCTTTGGCCATTTTTACAGATGGCAGTATTAATACTTCTTATATATAAATCCGAAAACAATTTAAATTCTTTAATTCCTCCTGCCTTGAAATGCTTTGCTTTGGGAACCTTCACATTAACTGAGTAAAGTTAACAAGAAAATGGCAATTTCGCCTAGAACATATACCAGCTTAGCAAGCAGCAACTAACCTTACCTAGTAGCTTAAACACTGATATCACAGGAAGAATAAAGTCAGATGAGGAAGTACAGCCAAATTTGAACTAGAATCTCTAATGACTACTCTCAAGAAATAACTCAGGCATTGAAAAAATTCAGTTCATTAGTAAATGCCTTGTGCATTGACCCAGGAAGTTAGTGACAAGAGACAGCACTGAAATTCACACATTTTGTAATCAGGTCTCCCTCCAGAGCCCCATAAAGCTATTCTCAGTTTATTGAAGATGGTAACTCTATCATAAAGAAATATGAGAGTTTACTCATTACTAAAACAGTATATTTTTATATGATTGTGATGTATTCCAATAATAAAAAGTGTCTAATTGGTAACAAGCACAAAAGATGAAAGGCGTATACATGATTTTGTCCTCTTTATGAGACTTGCATGTATTCATTTATTCATCCTTTCCTTCTTTATTCATTCGACCAGTATTTATTGAGGGTGAAGAACATGGCAGGCACTATGTTAGGCACTGGGATAACAGCAGTGTACCAGATACCCATCCTCAGCAGAAGGGGCCAGATAATCTAGCTAAGAAGATAAATTTATGCGTACAAAGGAGGAAGTTTATTTATTTAAAAAAATTTTAATGTATATGTTTATGTTTGACACATAGAGAGACAGAGCATGAGAGGGGGAGGAGCAGAGAGCGAGGGAGACACAGAACCCGAAGCAGGCTCCAGGCTCCCAGCTGTCAGCACAGAGCCCGATGGGGGGCTGGAACTCATCAACTGCAGGATTATGACCTGAGCCGAAGTCGGACGCTCAACTGACTGCACCACCCAGGCGCCCCAGAAATTTATTTAATTGTTTGCATTTTTTTAAATTTATTTTTGAGAGAGCAAGTGGGGGAGGGGCAGAGACAGGGGGACAGAGAATCCAATGCAGGCTCTTCACTGACAGCAGGGAGACGGATGTGGGGCTTGAACTCATGAACCATGCGATGAGATCATGACCTCAGCTGAAGTCGGACACTCAACTGACTGAGCCACCCAGGTGGCTCTGAAAATTTATTTTTAAAGAAAGAAGTTCCATTTTAACGTGGGGAGGGCAGGGAAGGCTTCTTGGATATCCTAAATTCTAGTTATCTGTGCATTTTTCTTATTTCCTCTGTTATAATTCTATCTTGTCATAAAATTGAAGATCAAGTCAAGGAGAGATAAAATACTTAGCCATTTTTTAAGGCCTAGACACATAGCTTTGAACTATTACTAATTATATTGTTGATGAAGTTGATTACACTTGACAGTGTGAAATCCGTGGTCCTTTCCTGTTTACTCAATATAGATGCCATCCACCCTCACCCTGCCAGTTGGTTTGGGGATATGGAATCAGGCAAGCAGGAATTTTCCCCAAAGTGAACACTGTTGTCACAACAGAAACATCAGATGTTACCCAGAATATGTATACAGTACATTAGATTTTTAAAAGCATTATCAGTAAGAAAGGAAAGGATTTGAACCTATCCACAGAACCTGTTATAAATGATATGTTTATTTTTTATTTTTTGATTTCAAGTTTTTCTTTAAATTATAGTTAGTTAACATGTATGGTTAAAATTACTTTCGAGTATAGAATTTAGTGATTCATCACTTACATACAACACCCGGGGCTCATCACAACAAGTGCCCCTTTTAATGCCCATCACTCATGTAGCCCATTACCTGCCCACCGCCCTCCATCAACCTTCAGTTTTTTTCTCTATAGTTAAGAGTCTCTTATGGTTTGCTTCCCTCTCTCTTTTTTTTCCTCTTCCCCTATGTTCATCTGTTTTGTTTCTCATATTCCACATATGAGTGAAATCATAAGGGTATTTGTCTTTCTCTGATTTGATAAGTATTTACTAAGTAAATTAATAAAACACTTATAACCTTATAGACTTGTACTATATATATATATATATATATATATATGTATACACACACACATTTTCTTTATTTCTTTTATTTATTTTTATTTGACACACAATGTTACACTAGTTTTAGGTGTGCAACACAGTGACTCAACTTCTCTATATGTTATGCTATGGTCAACACAAGTGTACCTATATCTGTCACCATTCAATGCTATTACTATACCATTGACTATATTCCCTATTCTGTACCTTTTGTTCTTGTGACTTATTCATTCCACAACTGGAAGCCTGTATCACAATTCCAGGTTTCATGATATACTAACTACAAAACTATAGTAACCAAAACAATATGGTACTGGCACAAAAACAAACACATAGATCAATGAAATAGAACAGACGGCCCAAAAATAAACCTATGCTTATGTGGTCAATTAATCTATGACAAAGAAGGCAAGAAGATGCAATGAAGAAAAGATAGTCTCTTCAACAAACTATCCCGGGAAAACTGGACAGCTACATGAAAAAGAATGAAACTGGACCACTTTCTAACAACATACACAAAAATAAACTCAAAATGGATTAAAGACCTAAATAAGAGACCTAAAGCCATAAAAATCCTAGAAGACAGTATAGGCAGTAATTTCTCAGACACTGGCCATAGTAACATTTTCTAGGTATGTCTGTTGAGGCAAGGCAAACAAAAGCAAAAATAAACTATTGGGTCTACGTCAATAGACACTTTCTTTAGAAATGTGAAAGCACCATCAAAATACAGCCAGTAGTCTAATCTAACAAAGTAAAATACTAAGTGGTTGGTAATATACTAAGTGGTTATATAACAAAGTTAAATTAGTAAAGCAAAAGAGATGTGATTTTAAAAATCATCTTATTTAAGGAGAGATAGAAAAGAATAGGGAAAAGGGGCTTATAGTCTCTTAACTTTAGAATGACTATATATCTCTCTTCCTAGAGCAAATCAAAGACAATGTTTAAAATGTCAACAACGAAAGCTCTAGCCAGTGAATACTAAGCGAAGGACTCTGATGACTAACTTTCTTAAACAATTTCATAAGGCAAAGATGAACCAAGCACAGTCCTTAAAAGCATTCAGTACGCATTTATTTGTCTCATATGCAACATATTCATTTCATATGAAAACATCTGGCACGTATAACTACATGCAAGAAACGAAGGAAAAATATCAACTCAGTGCAAAAATCTAGGGGAAAAATTTAATTAGAGGAGAAAATCAACAAAAATATTCCCATCATGTTTGGGTCATTGTATATACATTTTTTTCCTTCTTAATAATAAAATTTGAATCTAACTTCCATTTCACCAAATAGATCAATTAGCCTTTTTCTAATGCTTTATTTTAATAATATCCATTCTTACCCTGTTTTATTAAAACGATTCTTTACTTGTACAATTAATTGGGCTTGTTGTTTCATTTTTTCAATATTTATTTACTTATTTTGAGAGAGACGGGATAGAGGGGCAGAAAGAGAGGGAGAGCGAGAATCCCCAGCAGGCTCCATGCTGTCAACGCAGAGCCTGACGCGGGGCTCAACCTCACGAACCGCGAGATCATGACCTGAGCCAAAATCAAGAGTCAGACGCTTGACCAACGGAGCCACGCAGGTGCGCCTTGTACAACTAATGGTTGTTTGAACCTTCTGGGAAAAAAAAAATTATAAAATAACTGCCTTTGAAATGATGCCTGACTTTATAGCTGATTACAAACAGTCTGCCAGCAAACAGTGGTTCTTCAAGTGTCACCCCTGGACCAGCAGCATTAGCATCATCTGAGAACCTGTTAGAAACTGAAAATTAATTGTCAGACTCTACCTCAGACCTGATTTCAGAAACTCTGAGGGTGGGGCTAATCTATTTGTGTTTTCACAAAGCCTGCAGGAGATTCTGATGCGTGTCCAAGATGAGATCAACTATGTAAGAATATAGATGCTATACAGAAGTTACTTTGCAACATTACCAATTATATTTATTATTGTTATTTAATAGAAATAGTACAACATCTTGCATTTAATACAGGCTCCATGCCTCCAATGTGGATAGACGTCTTGTGTACTGCAGCTGATGGTCTGTAAGCAAACTATGTCTCGCCTGGGTAACTCAGTGTAGTCGCTCCTAGTAAGTGGCAGGTTAGGTTTGGTTATTTAGTGGTTAACTGTTCTCCCAAATAATGCCAGGGAGTCCAGAAAATGCTCAAACCACATTGTTTCAAACAACCCTGTGATGGCATGGAATACGCTACAGCCACTTCAGGCTATATTATTTCTCCACATATTATATATATCATATATATCTCCCAAATGGATATATATATCTCCCAAATATATATCTCCCAAATATATATATCCATATATATCTCCCAAATATTATTTCTCCATACCCTTCCAGGAGTTCTAGAAAATGCAAACAATTTGACCAGGGAGTTGTTTTACTAAAGAACCCGTCGTACGTGTCTGGCTATGGTATCGAAAGATACCATATGTAAATGGGACAGCGTCTCAGTATTTAAAAATTAAGGTCTGCTGTTTGAGTCCCTTGAAGACCGAGAGCCTCAACCAGCACCGTGTTCTCCTCAACGTCCTGTTTTGAGGGTCTAGCATTTCATGAAGTAAGAGGAAGGGCACTCTACCCAGACAGAGCGGGCCAATCAGTCAGTGGCAATCAGGGTAAAGCGAGAGTTCCCGGCCAGGTGACACACACTCCCCTGCCCACCATCCCTTGCTCCAACCCCTTATTATAATCAGGACCGTGCAGAACCCAAGAGTGATCTGTGGGATTGTATGGAACAGCATCGCGACCAACCTCACCGCTAACCTCCATCTGCGGCTCACAATACTACATGTCCTAGCACCACCACCTTGAACCAGAGAGTCAAGGTGAGGGCAGCTACAGAAATCTGTTCCATTTTTCACAAATAGGTGTGGCCTCCTGCTCCTGGAAGGCTGCCAATTTGGCCCTCGGTTTGGGTCTGACACAGTAAATAATGATGAATATTCTCTTCAAGCCTGTACAGTCCTGCACACACGTTATTTGCACAGCCAGAAAAAAAATTCCTCGCACAAAACAAGGCATTGTTGTGGTTCCTGTGCATTGGTTGGAATACGAACTTTATAAGAATTTGCCTGATTTCGCAGGTGTATATGTAATTTTCCAAATTTCCATTCTGGCAGATCTCTCTCATCTTTGGGCGATGAAGAAAAACAGATCTGTAGTTGCAAAACCCTAGCAAGATGAAGTGGGCTTTGTGAGTGGAGGTAAAAACAAAATCAACAAGCTCACTTCGCTCTAATTGTGACATGCCCTGGGATACATATCAAAAGGGCACATTTAACAAGTGTTCTATGTTGTCATTAAACCACCATAAAGGCACCTTGATTCAGTACTTCTGAACATCTCAAGAGGCCCAGAAAGCACTTCCCCATAAAATATATCTTCAAAAAGACTTTTACTTTATACTAGCACATTAAAAGAGTGTCTAAAGACACAGAGGCACTTGATACAGCTATATTTTTAAGACGAACACTTACTCTCTGGAGAATTAGGAGAGCAGGTAGGGTGCCAGTGATAACAAAGCCAGCTTATCCACACTGCTCCAGCATCACAACCTGGAGGAAGCATCTAAGGGCTCTCTTAAAAAGAAAATATCCTCTGCCTTTGGCAACAAAGCCTACAATAGAATAAAAGCAAGCACCTTTACAGGCAGAAGTTATAGGGTAAGCCAAAAGGTGGAGAGCACACATAAATGAAGTCTCTTCCGGTGGCTCCCAGCTCTCTCCCATACTTGTGTCGTAAACCCTGTGCCAGCTTCTGGGAGACACGTTCCCAGGCCCTTCTGGGAGAAGCATCTGTATGGTGTCGCATGTGGGAACAAAACCAGGCCTCGTAGCTTCTTTTCCAGCTAAATGGAATTGCAGTTTTTCTTTTCAATTGCAAGTAAAAATGCATACCCTAATTGTTGGAGGTGGTTAAGTTATAAAGTTGTTTCAATATTGATCCTACAGCTATACTTAATGAAGACCCAGAAAGGCCATCACCAGCGGCTACTCAACCCTGATCACCCTCTCACCTGAACCAGAGAAATGGCCATCCCTTCCCTCCAAAGAGAAACTTTTATAATATCAGACTTATCAGGACTTACCTAATATTCACTGCACTGGTCACAAGTACAGGAGAATTTGTACCCTGAAACCCATGGTTTCTAACTCTCATCTGCAGACAGATACATCTAACTTGAATAATCTAGAAATGAATGTTGCCCTGTTTTCAAATAAAGGTTTGCCTTAAATGTGAATTAGTGTTTTTCTTTTTTAATCTGTTTTTAGTTCCCTTTTGTTGTTATTTTGTTTTTCTATGTGGCAATTACTACTCCGAACCAATATAGTGTAAATAGCATGAAGCACAATATATGGGTGATTTTTATACATTAATAATCTTCACCTAGTTCAGATATTACTTTCTACCATTATTTAGAAAATAATTCTATCAGCCTCCTACTTCATGCTTTTATATACTTAAAATATTTTACTCTTGGCTCAAAAAAACATAAACAAGTAAATCCTACCAGCAAATAAATGCAAGAAATTAAATTAATGGATGGCACCGCCACTCACTGTTAACTACGGCACTCAATCTGATTCCCCCTCAAGCTGTTATAACCCTATGCTTTCTGAAAGCCAAAAGAAAGGAAGTATGCACCTGTCCCCCAGAACCCCCTCTCACCACACCATCTTCCTCACTCCAGCATTCTGTCTTGGAGTCAGGCTGACACTTGGTTCGAGTATCAAAGGAGAATGGAAAAGGTGTGTGAAAACAAAGTCTGATCCCCTCTGCATTCCTCGAGGAAAATCCTGGTGCCTATCATTTGTTCTATCACCCTCCTCTTTGCCCCAGTCTTCTCCTCTGGACTCTTCTGTAATGGACACAAATGTTGGTGTGAATCAGCTTCACTCTGAAAGTCTGATCAAAATGCAGACTTTCAAGCCACAGTCCCCAAAATTCAGCAGCTTGAGGACAGGACCCAGGAATCAGCATTTTAACCCTGCACCCCAAAGTATTCTAGTACTGACCACATACTGGAACACAACGGGTATGTTCCAAATCAGCGGAAAGAGGAAAGTGAAGCAGATCTGAATTATGACACTCCTACAACAGTAGGCAGGGCGAGATGAGAGTGAACCACCATCTGTCATCAGTAGATCCATGAGGTCATTCTTTTCCTCTATATTTAGTTCTACTTTGCTCAAGAACACCTTATCCTATACTGGGGGCTTTGTTGTATGCACGGAGAGAAAACTCAACTCATTAATTCTGCAGCATCATTTTCTATGAGGCCTCCTGTCCACATCTGAAGAGACATACAGTATCAGTTTGGCCAGATATATTATCCATTGGACTTGAGAATTATTCAAGTACCATATGGAGATTTGGCTGATGGAGCTGTGGGGAAATCCCATTCCATCACAATTCCCATGCTCTTTGGAAATTAAGCTGCAACACAAATGAGGCGAGTTCTAAATTAGATGCCGGAAATCATTACCTCTTTGTTTTATGTTGGTCTTGTTTTTTACAATATGTGGCCTCCTATGAAGAGTCAGTGAGGGATTGGGGTGGGGGGCACAGGTAGATCTGGTCTTTTCATGAGCTGCTGAGGAGTTGAGGATCTAAAATGTTCTCAGGAAATCTGCCAGGATTCCATACACAGCTACTAAAAACTTCACAAACTCTCTGAAAGAAGCAATATGTGAAGTGGGAAATAAAGTGCAAAGTGTATATGTAGGTGTTTGGCAGGGTTGCAAAACTGTGAGAGAACTTCCTTCAACAAGGAAGTTAGAGAGAGACTGACTGCATTTAACACAGCTCAAAGCAAGCCGAGTTGTCCTAATTTGGTAAAAGTACTTAAGAACTATACAAATCAGCAAGGAAAATACCAAAAAGGAATAACTCAGATTCATACTGCGCTTAATTACAAATTACAATTTTTAAAAAAATATAACTTATTGTCAAGTTAGCTAACATACAGTGTATGCAGGGCTCTCTTGGCTTCAGGAGTAGATTCCCACAGCTCATGGCTTACATACAACACCCAGTGCTCATCCCAACAAGTGCCCTCCTCAATGCCCATCACCCATTTTCCCCTCTCCCTCACTATCCCCCATCAACCCTCAGTTTGTTCTCTGTGTTCAACAGTCTCTTATGGTTTTTAAAATAATCTCTCCTGTTACTATATATAAGATATAGCAACATCTTGTGTATCTAAGACCATTGAGGAAAGAGACATTAAAAAAAAAATAAAAGAGAATGTGACAGATCATTAACTCAACCATTAAAGGTTCAAGAAATTTAGAACAAAGAGGGGAAAATGGATCAATGTGTTTGGATTTAAAAAAAAAAAACTTTTGGGGCACCTGGGTGGCTCAGTCAGTTGACCATCCGACTTCAACTCTGGTCATGATCTCACGCTCGTGAGTTCAAGCCCTGTGTTGGGCTCTGTGCTGACAGCTCAGAGCCTGGAGCCTGCTTTGGATTCTGTGTCTCCCTTTCTCTCTGCCCTTCCCCTACTCATGCTCTGTCTCTCTCTCAAAAATAAATAAACATTTAAAAAAAACTTTCTAAAATAGGTTAGATAATAAAATCTGTTTCCTACAATATAGAAGTTCATTTCTATGAATATGTTTGGGGGAATAAAGAAACAAAGCTACTCCTTTAAAACACCTACGAAATTGGCTGAAGCAACAGTAATGCACAAAGAACAAGAAAACATTTCCTGATTGTGGGGTGAAAAAAAACCCTGCTATCCTTCATCTTCCTAATCATTTGGATCTTTTCTCTGAATTGTTTCATTTTCTATTATTCATAATAGGAACCTAGAGCCAATGGCCAAATCTGCATTTTTATCAGTAACCACAAAAGACCCTAGAATGATAGCCTTCCAAGTGGATCCCAATTTAGGTCCCTTTTGCAATGCCTGGGAGATCACAAATGGACCAGTAATTCTTGCTGATAAGGAGAAAACATCACGAACTACGCTATCTACCTGCCCCTTAGCCAGGAATCCTACAAGACACTCCACTCCATGCCATCCTGGGCGTGCCATCCTCAACCCTGGAAAGGAGAAGGAACCAACAACCAGACAAAGAAGAGAAAGATGATAAAAATCTTAGAGCACGCCCATCTTCTGCATCATAGCCTACCTATCTCTGTTATTTCATCGTGTCAAAGTATATAAACGAAGAGCCCCTAGGAGACAGGGGTTAGAGATGAGGGAAGAAATCTGGAACATAAGACCAGCTATATGTTAATGACTAAGAAAGGAAAGCCTTCTTTCACCCCAGAAATATATTTACTTTATGAGATGTAATGATGTTTTTTAAATACACTTCATGTTTTCAGTTAAGATTTTCAAGACATTCTTTCAAATAAGGCAAATACATAATAAGAAAAGACTGTTACAATATAACTTCAATAACCAAAATAAAAAGTCTAAAGCAATACATAGCACACACAATGGTCCAGAAGAATTGAATGAGTGATGCTGATGACAAATGATGAGAAACGACGTGAAAATGTAGAGGAAGATAAAAGTGGGGTTAAAACAGAAGAAGTGAAAAGGGAAGACTGGTTACAGAGCTGCAGCCTGCTAATAACGGATGATGCTAACCTTACGTCAGGTTGGGAATCAATGAATTGACAATATGTGTAATATTCAGAATTTACACATATGAAGAATTTCAACACCTGAAGAAAGCCCTCATATGTGAGATTAATAGCCAAAATCAGCATCAAGTATACCCTTGTTATATTTTCAAAGAGCAAGATTAAAGAATCATTTTTTTATCCCCAAATCCATCTTTCTGTTCTCAAAGCTACCAACGTAGATCACCTAAAAAGAATTAAATAAATGGCAAAATGCAGAAAGGGAAAGCTAGTATTACCTTGCATGGGAAAGTTGTGAAAGAATAATATATTCGGTTGACTCTGAAATTGATATGTGATGTTGACCAAAACACTTTCAGGTGTATTGGGTCTCAGAAATAATATCAGAGAAGATATCATATCTGCAGACTTTATTAAAAGATATTCTCCCAATTCAAGGAGATGAATTATTAATCATTAAGAATGGCAAAACTGTGCTGAAAAATAATTTCCAGGGAACGCTAAACTGTACTAAAGATAAAAAGATATTTCTTTAAAATGTCAAATCACAGGGCGCCTGGGTGGCTCAGTCAGCTGAGCAACCGACTTCAGCTCAGGTCATGATCGCACGGTTCGTGAGTGTGAGCCCCGCATCAGGCTCTCTGCTATCAGCACAGAGCCTGCTTCGGATCCTCTATATCCCCCCTCCCTCTCTGTCTCTCCCCACTTACGCACGTGCACGCGCACTCTCTCAAAAATAAATAATTAAAACGTAAATAAATACAATAAAATGTCAAATTACAAACAAAAGAAAAGTTGATTCTAATGAGTCCAAATGCCTGTTTGAATGATGCTAACACAACAGAATATTATACTATACATTAAAAAAAGAATTAAATTTTCACAAAATTCACAAAACATAATTTAGATGAGCAGAAAACAGGGAACTGGAATGAAAAGTCAAAACAACCAATTTTTATTCCTCTCTAAAAGGGGATTAAATTATTTCAGTTTTGATAATGAGATAAAAATAGATTTTTAAAAACAAACTGGATAATACTTTAGGATAATATTTAGTAGAACTTCTACCTTCCATGTGGTTGAAGATATTAAAACCAAGCAGTTAATAACATTTCCAAAAAGAAAAAGTTAAAATATAGTCATTAGGAACACAAAAAACAGAATGTAATACCTAACAGGATAGTTAACTGAACAAGCTTAAGATTGGAATAAAAAACAAAAGCATATTAATATCTTTCATTAAACATTTAAAAATGTCAAAGATGTTGCCACATGAGAGCACAGGCAAAAACTTAGCAGCCAACATAGAGGAAAATGTAGGAAAGCTAAAAATATTGGCATCACACAGGATTTAAGAAATTAGCAAATTAAAATTACAAGATGGTGATAAAAAATCAGTACCACTGAGTGGAAATACAAACAAATCATTATCATAATGACATGCACTGAGGAAATCAAAAAATACTAGAGAAATTGAACAATATAATTAACAAAATAAAACCTACATGAACAAAATTAGATTGTCAGCCCCCATTCTGTTTCCTATAAACAAAGAATACATCTTTGTAAGAACTCATAAAATATTTATAAACACTGACCACATACTAGGTATTCAAATAGTTTCTAACCAGTAAATGTTATTACAAAACAGTACGATGAGGAGTGATACACAGTGTTAAAATAACTTAGAATTTTTCTCCAAAACAACTTTTTTAAAGAATTAGTGATAAAGTTTTGGTAGTTCTGTGTTCAAATACTAGCTTGCTCTATTCCTAGTGTTCTGACTTCAGTGTACGTAGGGAAGGCAGCTAAATGACCAGCAAGAACTCCCCAGGGAAGTAAATAAGGCACCCTGAAGGCATGTGATGAAATGCACATGGAGGGTCAGAGTTAGGAGTACACAAAATCATCTTAAAGCATCAAAATGTCTTAGAGCAGACATGCCCGGAGACTCTTTTTGAGAAGTGAGAGGAACTTGAATAAAAATGGACACTTCCTTAAAAATTAAAAGCCACTGGGAATTGATTAGAGAGAATGGAAAGTGCAAGTAAATAAAGACTGAATAGAAGAAGATAATAAAACATTTTTAACAGAGTAGATTATTCTATTAACGCACTTAAAAATACAGTAAAATGCAAGGTTTCTCTTTAAAAAGCTTACCATATTTTAAAAAATTGGACTATCTAAATTGAAAAATGGCTGAAGGAGTAATGTAGAATGCCTATTAAATAATTTCAAAAATTAAAAACTCGTAGGATTATAAGCTCATCCAAAAATAGATATGCCATTGGAAAAAAAACAAAAACAAAATCTAATGAGAGAAAAAATAACTGTTTTACAAATGTGGCTGCCTAACATACTCCTAGAAGTAGAAATCAAATATTATAACGATGCCAGTAATTCCCAAAGTAGTTTAAATATATCATGGTATTCTATTTTTAAAACACTTGGAAAATTTTTAGGAATTTGGAAAAAAAAAATGACTCTAATGCCTGATATTAGTTTCTGGGATGATGGAAATGTTCTATAATTCTGCACTATCCAGAATGGTAGCCACTCACCCCATATGGCTACTTTGAGCACCTGAAATAGGGCTAATGTGACTGGAAACACAATTTTAAATTTTATTTAATATGAATTAACATAATTTATGTTTATCCCTATGTGGCTAGGGGCTACCATTTTGCAGTGTATCTCTAGATCATCTGGAAGAATATATGGTTAAGAGTTGCAAACAATATAGTCCAACCTAAATATATCAAAAGTGCATATATTCCAAAGATGAGATAAAATCGGTATAATAAAAAAAAATCATCTATTACCATGAGTGTGGTACTAAAATAAATATTTAGTAATAGACTATCATTTGTAAGAATTCAATAGAGATTTTTTTAATAGAGAAGGATTAGTTAATTAAGTTAAAGCAACTAGTAGTAATTTAGAAAGAAAAATCAATTTAGGCCCTTATCTAACATAATTTAAAAAATACGTTTTGGGTTGTCTTTCAAGAGGTAATCAGAAAATAATAACCATAAGAAGCAGAATTGGTTATTAATCAATCCTTTGGAAAGAGATTATTTTAGATACAAAGATATCACAAAGCAATAAATAAATGGCCGTAAGTCCACATAAAAAATAAAGCCTGTATCTAAATAAATGTACAGCTTTTGTATGTTGAAATATCAAAAAAATACAACATATGGGGAAATGTTTTCCGCAAATAATTTAGACGATATGTTAATACTTTATAATAATTATTAAGTTTTTTGTAACTTCTCTTCTGTGGCTTGCCCAGGCCTTATGCTAGCCACTGGGTATGCACAGTGAATAAAGGAGACAAGGTCCCTGCTTTCAGGGAGGTTACATCTAGTGGGGACAACGGCAACTACACCATTTAAAAATAGTTTCCTCTTGTTGCCTGAGTTGTTAATTTTAGCCATTCTGACTGGTGTGAGGTGGTATCAGTCAGAAAGGCTAAAATTAACAACGCAGGCAACAACAGATATTGGTGAGGATGTGGAGAAAGGATCTCTTTTGCACTGCTGGTGGGAACGCAAACTGGTGCAGCCACTCTGGAAAACCATATGGAAGTTCCTCAAAAAATTAAAATTAGAACTACCCTATGACCTAGCAATTGCACTAGTAGGTATGTATCCAGGGGATACAGGTGTGTTGTTTTGAAGGGGCACATGCACCCCAATGTTTATAGCAGCGTTATCAACAATAGCCAAAGTATGGAAAGACCCCAAATGTCCATTGACAGATGAATGGATAAAGAAGATATGGTGTATATATATATATACAATGGAGTATTACTCGGAAATCAAAAAGAATGAAATCTTGCTATTTGCAACTACATGGATGGAACTAGAGGGTATTATGCTAAGTGAGATTGGTCAGTCAGAGAAAGACAAATATCCTATGACTTCATTCATATGAGGAATTTAAGATACAAAACAGATGAACATAAGGGAAGGGAAGCAAAAACAACAAGGGGGACAACTTAAGAGACTCTTCAATGCAGAGAATAAACTGAGAGTCGCTGGAGGGGTTGTGGGTGGGGGATGGGCTAAATGGGTAAGGAGCATTAAAAAGACACTTGTTGCGATGAGCACTGGGTGTTATACAGAGGGGATGAATCACTGGAATCTACTCCTGAAATCATTATTGCACTGTATGCTAACTAACTTGGATGTAAATTAAAAAATAAATTAATTAATTTGATTAAATTAAAAATGTTTTTCTCAAGCCCCAAAGAGAGGAGTCAGAATTGATTCCTCTCTTTCCCTCACTCGTGCGTCAAATCTATCAGCAAGTTTTTAAAGCTCTCCCTCTTGAAACATAACCTGAACTGACTGCTTCCTCTGCATTCCTAGTTCAAGCCACCTTTACCTTTCACCAGGGCAAATGTGGTGGCCAGCCTTCGAATCCCCAGGAATCCATGCCAACCTCTCCTACAGTCCACTCCTTGTCATGGCGATGTAATTACATCTTGTTACTCCTTGGCTTTTATGACTTCCATCCATACTTCGGATGAAGTACAAAATCTATATACTGTGCCCCACAAAATCCCACAAAAGGGCCAACTGAAAGTAAGCCCTACTGAAATCTCTGAGATAAACTTAAAAACCCTCCTTCCCTCCCTGGATCTTCGCACATCAGCTAGGTTTCAATTCCTTTAAAAGCCAAAGCTCATTCCCAATTTACGGTCTACGCGCTCATTCCCAATTTACGGTCTACGCGCTCATTCCCTGTGCCTGGAACACTCCACCACTCCTGACTTAGGTCATCTGTCAGCTTTGGGCTTACAAATCCCCTCCCTAGTGGACTTTGCTGCCTCATCTCCACCTCAGCACATTTTTTATCGTGAAGGCTCCAGAGAAATTGGTTCCCATACACAAAGTAGCACCACACATTTACCAAATAATTTGCCAGTGATGCATGTACCGACGTAAGATTATTCCTAAACTTTGACATGGGATATTTATGCCCAGAAATCTCTACTAATAATCTTAAAACATGTTCATTTAAATGTCAATTTTAATACTGACATATTTCAAGAAGCTAAATGTTCCAAATGGTTTAAAAGTATAGAGATTCAGAGTCTGGGCAATAGAGAAACATAAGCCAGGTAACCTTTGTTTAAAACCTGCTTTATCGGGGTGCCTGGGTGGCTCAGTCAGTTAAGCCTTGATTTTGGCTCAGGTCATGATCTCACAGTTCATGGGATTGAGCCCTGTGCATGGACAGTGGTGCGGGGTCTGCTTGGGATTCTCTTTTTCTCCCTCTCTCTCTGCCCCTCCCCTGCTCAAGCCCTTGCACAAGCGCTCTCTCTCTCTCTCTCTCTCTCTCTCTCTTAAAATAAATAAACATTTAAAATTTAAACATAAAAACAAAACCTGCTTTACCAAGTTATCAATATGTGACTTGAGCAAGTTACCTAACCCAAGTTTCATTTTGTTTTGTTTTGTTTTTTTAATCCATAAAATTAAGACCATTGGGTGCATACAGCATAGAAATCTTAAGAAGGTTAAGCAATGTATTGTAAATCTCTTAACTTGGGAGTTTAGTAAACCTGTTTGTCTATTGTTGAATATTAATAAATTTTAGCTATTAACCTAGAGTTTGGGGTTCAAATCCTGCCTCCAAAATATGACTTGTTTGACCTTAAGTGATAGCGGTCCAACCTCATATCATCATTTTAAAGATGAAATGAGTCAACACTGTGATGTTCTTATAACAGCATTTGACAATAAACACTCAACATATTAACCGTGAATTCTTCTTTATGTGTTCACAATTGAATACTTGTTAATGATTAAAAATTAAGATTGGGGCTATTTGGCAATGTATTTCAAAAGCTTTACAACTGTTCAAATTCAGAATCATCAATTCAACCTTATCCTCAGAATAATTAGAGAAGATGACAGATGAATTTTCAGCAAAGTTCATCACAATACTTGTTTTAACAGAGAAGTTTTAGACACAATCTAAATGGGGCGCCTGGGTGGCTCAGTCTGTTAAGCATCCAACTTTGGCTCAGGTCGTGATCTCTTGGTCTGTAAGTTCGAGCCCCGCGTCGGGCTCTGTGCTGACAGCGCAGAGCCGGGAGTCTGTTGCAGATTCTGTGTCTCCCTCTCTCTTTCTGACCCTCCCCCCATTCATTCTCTGTCTCTCTCTGTCTCAAAAATAAATAAACGTTAAAAAAATTTTTAGAAACAATCTAAATGCCAACACAGTTTGATTTTGAAAATTGTAAATCCACATCACTGAATGCTCTGGAATCTTTAAAAAAAAAGCAACTTTTACTCCTTTAGAAGAGAGCTGATGACAGGGAAATGCTCAATATATATTAAATGAAAACAATTAAACTATATGATCCTTATGGAGTTGGCTCTAATCAGCTTTAGATTAGAAAACCAAATGACTAAGTTTGCCAGAACTGAGCCTAATTAGTTTGAGTGAATGAAAGCTCTAAGTAAATTTCATGAACTCTTTTGATTGGACTTTGTGTCCTATATTCTGCTGACTTTGTCTCTTTTTCTTTTCCCTGCCTGATTATCAATTTAAAAAAATTAAAGAAATACATAATCTGGCCAGTAGATATTTCTTGGGAGTTATAACTAATGTTTTTCTTCATATGTTAACACATTGTATTTGTAACCCATAAGGGCATAATGTGGCTGATTAAACTTTTCATTACGGCTCAAAGGCACTTCAGGTAAACAGAGCCTCTACACTTGGTATTCCACAATCCATATATGCTCGTATCTGATTTTTTTTTTCCCGGGGAGTGGGAAAAGGTAGAGGAAACCAATTCTTCTAAGAAAAGAAAAGAGAATTCCTAAGCTCACAGTTTGTCGTGTTGCTATATCACAAATCACAAGCACAATTCTCTTACATGGCACAAACAACTACTGAAAATGTTAACAAAAAGGAGCAATTAAAGACAAAGCCTTTGCTTGCAAGGAACAGAATTGCAGGTGACAGAATGTTGGCCATTTCATGTACCTCCGGGAGCAAAAATTCCTCAGTAGCTCCACTGTATACTATCATTTTACAGACAACTTCTAATGAGAAAGAACAATCATAGAAAGAAGGTACAACAGGGGCACCTGGGTGGCTCAGTCAGTTAAAGCATCTGACTTTGATTCAGGCCATGGTCTTGCGGTCTGTGAGTTTGAGCCCTGCATCCAGCTCTGTACTGACAGTTCAGAGCCTGGAGTCTGCTTCAGATTCTGTCTCCCCCTCTCTCTGCCCCTCCCCGCTCTCTCTCTCTCCCTCTCTCTCTCTCTCTCTCTCTTAATAGCAATCATGAACACATAGACTGAGAAACATAAAAAAAAAAAAAAACTTGACAACGGTCAACAAAAAGCATTACACCAAACTGCTTTCTTTGCCTTAAGGTAATAAACTTTTTTTTCTTTTTCATCTTTTGGGTTCCAGAATATTTATTAGACATTAGTAGATAAGGTTATGTTACTTCTTAAGTTATATAATTATAAAATCTGGTACATCAGATCAGATTAAAGCGGTTCTCTTTTACATCAGTAACTTTTTTTGTTGTGATCTATATCTTTCCTATGACATCAACACCTGATGATTGCTATGCTTGTGAAAGGAGGAGATGAAAGAGATAGGATAGAAGGAGATGGAACAAAAGTGTGAGGAAAATGCAACTAATGAAATGATAAAAGGAGAGCCGCTGATGGAATTGGTGGTCTGAGTAATTGGTTAGGGTGGGGTGTTTGCTCAGAGCTCAAATCAAGACAAAATTATACTTGGTGAGGCTCCATTTGCAATATTTCTTGAGTATTATGTAATTAACACCATCATTTACATTTAATCCAATTTTCAATTGAAAATTACTTTCTTATAATGTTACTGGAAACATTTAAGAACGGCATAATTAATAACAGAAATTATTTAACACAAGGCATAAGGAATTTTTTTTGTATCATACGAACAACTCACTATTTCTACAGCCATTAAAACACAATAATAAGCTTTTATTAGCTTTATTTTCTTGGCCAGCACTATTGGTATTTTGCTACACCCCTAAAAGCTGATCTAATGCAAGTAAACATTATCGGGAACCTCCCTCATTGTCCTTGAAATGCAACACAAAAAGTAAGCATGACAGATTCCCACTAACTGAAGATATTTATGCCCTCCCCAGTTCAGCAGATGAAGAATGTCTTTCCCTGATGTTTGAACCCGTCTGCATTCCTCACTTCTTTTATCTAGGAAGGGTCTTTTCCACACTGAATACCTTCTGCCTTCAAAGAGCCCTTAACCTGTTCTTCATCCCCATACCCACAAAAGCAATGGGGGAGCCTCACTGCAGAAATATGTTTCAAATAAGAATCCAACTCTTCCCCATTTCAAGGACTCAGACTGAATAGGTAGAGTGTTCACTCTCACCAGGCCAGAGAACGCAAGAGATTCAAACTCTACCAAACAGAAAATGCTAATCTTCTTGACAGGCAACCTAGAAAATTTCAACAGGCACAAAGGAAAAGCATCCATACCGTCAATATTTGCACATTCGCCCATGTCTAAGGAAAATACTGGATGAATGTTCTCTGTCTCTGCCTCTCTCTCTCTCTCTCTCTCTCACACACACACACACACACACACACACACACACACACACACTTTTCATTCTTTCTTTGTTTCCTATCACGGGCAAGGCTTACCTCACACATTGGCTCTGAGAGATACAGGTAAGCATGCGCAAGGAGGCTATAGTAAAAATAGACAAACACGGCATTCTGGGGCGTCAGAAATTAACATAAAAATATACACCAATAAACAACATATAATAAAAAGTCATCAGCTTAAATACTTGAAGGTATAGAACTAAAAAAAAAAAGAAGAAGAAGAACAGGCCCTTTGAAGCATTAGTCTCAGAATTCCTAACATGAGGTATGACGTGGAAAATAACTGGTTCCAGCCTACAACTGAGATGAGCAGTCGATAGACACTCTTCCCTTTAAACTCTGAATTGTGTAACAGACTTACTAGCACGATGCCTGATACAGCGTAAGTGTTTAAAATCTGTCAATAAGCTTACATTTGAAGGACCTTTATGAATAATCACAGCATCCTTTTGGAAAGGAAATAATAAAACCACTGAGTGGGGGGAAAACAGCAGACAAATCAGTATGGGAAAAGCATGCTTATTTTCATATCTTGAAACATCAGACACCCAGAAAGAGGGAGTGGCGTTACTAGGGGACTCCCTTCAAGAGTGCTGGGCCTTCAGATTTTGCTGTTTAGGTGGTGGGTGAGGGTCCTCGTTCTGTTTTGCAGTCAATGAGAATTTAATAAAATGCGAATCTTACCATCTCTGAAAGTATCTGTGTTCAAATGCACTAAGAATTAAAGCAGTCCCTTCTCATTTATGAGAATATAAGAACAGGGTTTCTAATTAGAGGGGACACACGGAAACACTAACGATAAACCTTTGTTCCATGAAACAAAAATAAACTTCCGTTTGAGATTAAAGGAATGCTCTCCAGTCTCTTTAGGAAATACTGAGAGAAAGTGCAAAATTGGAGGAAGCACAAACATAATGAACACAGACAGAGCAGGACAGCTTTTCAGAGGAAGGATTTGGTTGGGCCCTGGGGACATTCTTTGCAAAAACTCTTGCTTCTGTGTCACGGAGATATGTAGGGACTGTAATAGCCTGGACCAGAACCAGCAGAAACAAACTGAAGATGTCTTACCCTCCATACTGCTCGTTTCTTTGTGGTTTATACTGAATTACAAAGTTCTAGTCACAGACACTGGCTAGAGACCGCAATGGGAAAAGGACCAGCAAAGACACACACACACACACACACACACACACACACACACACACACACACACACTCTCTCTCTCTCTCTCTCTCTCTCTCTCTCTCTCTCTTCCAGAAAATCAAAGGGACCCGCCTACTGGCACAAACAGAGGAGCCCCATGTTCCATGATCCCAAATACTGCTTCATAAGGATAAAACTGATTTTACAATGTCGGAGGCATGAAAAATACTACTCAAAATTCAACTCATTTAATGCCGCACCCTTTAATTTATTTTATTGCCTCAAGGGTGGAAAAGGCATGTTCCTCACTGTCTGTGAAACAAGAAGCAGTGCCAAGCCAATGCTAATGGGAATTCTGTGGCCGGAGCCCACACTCGAAGACGCTGTGCATGCACTTCGGTTTGGGATTTACCTCCTTTTACAAAAGAACATCATAGAACGAAGGCATCCCAGAAGAGAGCGCCTTTTAGTTTAAAACTATCGTCTGAAACATCGCACCCCCTCAGCCCTCCAAGGACAGAAAACATCTGAATTAAATTGTGGATACTGCTGTATATGGAACTTTTAATAACATTTTTAAACTCTCTCGATTTCCAGGCACTATTAAAAGAGTAACTTTCTTTGAAACTGAGTTAAAGAGTAGCAAATTCCCTAATGGAATAAAAGAAGAAAAAAAGTGATACATTTCCATAGAGTAACAAAGTCCCTTAGGAATAAATAACACAAGAGAAGTGTGATGCATTTCCACAGACTTAGCAGCAGGTCAATAACAGACACCTTGTAGGAAATATCTTCCCCTGAACAAAGGTAGCAGAGCGTTCCTGGAGATGCCCCAGTTCTTTGCTCTGATTCATGCTCGCCACCCTATTGGAGCATTTCAATATGCCACCAGCAGCCAGAAGCATTTTTAGGTCTGATTTTCTACAATTTCAATCTTCAAATTGGTAACTTTCCAAGTTAGAGTCACAAATGGGAAGAATTCTCACATAAACTGAAGATACGTTTAATTATTGTAGCTTTCACAAGTACACTGGCACTTTTAATTAACAGTTTGTGAATCAGCTTCCAAAATCTCACGAAAATAAACATACGCAGTGAAAAACCTCACCAAGATTTTCCTTGCACAAAGTGAATTTCTTCCACTCAAGACTGAACACGATGGCTATGCCACTGCCAACTTACCTTGATACGAGAGCAAATGACTGATTTGTTATAATATGAAAACAGCTAGGGCTGAAATTTTGTCTTTGCATTATTTAGAAAGAAGAGGCCTTCTTCCAAACAGTTTACCTGTGGTTGCAAAATGCTATATGAGCATCTTTAATTCCTTTTAAGAAAACATATATCACTTTTAAGTATCCCCCCAAACTAAAGTTTCATCCATTTCAGTGATATATTTCACATTTGAAAATTTAAATAACAATCTTTTCAGTATAGCATATGCCTCACTTATTTTTATTAGGCTGCCTTCTATGCTAGTCTCTCTTCCAAATGTAAATAGTTTGAAAGCTGTAATGGTTTTTATAGAGGTAGTGTGTATGTATATGTATATATATATATACATATATATATACACATATATATACATATATATGTGTATGTATATATGTATATATGTGTGTGTGTTTTGCATTTTCTTTATATATATATTTATATAAAACAAATATTTCACAAATCAAATATTTTATGAAATATAAATCGAACTTTGCATTAGATAGTTCTTCACCTGGTTATTGTAAGTTTATTTCTCATGGACTTTAAAATTGAAAGGCGCCATGTGGTTTATAAATGAAATCCCTTCATTTTGCAGATAAGAACACTGAATCATGCTTAAGTTTTTCACAGAACTTGTACTGGCCACTTGGCCTCCTACTTCGCCACCCATGCCTTTACAACACACACTAGATGAAGAAGCTCCCTTCCCATCACTGATCCCCAGTAGTTATGGCTTGAAAACAGAATGCGGATTTGAGGTAATGAAGTTGGCGATGTGACACCACAGACAGTAACGAGAACTGCAAAAAAAAAAGGTAGGCTAGAAAAGTCACTCCAGTTTCTCATGTATAGATTGAGGACTGAAATTCAATGGGGTGAGGCAATTTATTTGTTTGCATGTTTCAAAAATATCCTTGCGGATCCTCTTTTTAATCTGTATTAAAAATGCAGCAGATAAAAGTGCTAGTAGGGAGATTACAGCAAAATAGTTTTCAGCCAAAATTACAATGATTAAGCACAAATGTCCGTGTTTTTATAAATGTTCTCCCCTCCATCAAAATATGTATTATTCATTTCTGTATGTTCCATAATGGAGCAGTGGTTTGGTACATAGTTGGCACTTAGCGATTTGGGGGATATGTTAATATATTGTTAGCCAGAAGCTAGAGAAAGGAATGTGATACTTAAAAAAAATATACATGTGCTATAATGTAGCTTTACCAATAGCCTTTATGATATTCTGTAGAAACACTACAATTATTTGCAATTCGACCATCTCAAAACTGTAATTTCTTTGATTAATTTACTATGACTAGTTGTAAGCCATTTTGTAATTAAAGAATAAGATGAATAAATAAAAGCACAGACTTTAATCCCATTTTGTTAACGAGTCTGTCTTCAAGAAAAGCGAAATTTGGAAGAGAAAGGTTGGCTTACCTTTCTTGTTGATATTTGTTTCAAATTTTTATTTAAATTCTAGTTAGTTAACATATAGTGTCATATTGGTTTTAAGGAGCAGCATTTAGTTATTCGTCATTTGCATATACACTCGGCGGCGCTCATCATAACAAGCGCCCTCTTTAATGCCCATCACCCATTTAGCCCATCCTCTACCACCCTCCCTTCATTAACCCTCAGTCTGTTCTCTGTGGTTAAGGGTCTTGGGTGCCCGGGTGGCTCAGTGACTTGGGGCTCTGAACTGAGCTCTCTGCTGTCGCTTCAGATCCTCTGTCCCCCTCCCCCTCTGCCCCTCCCTGCTCATGAGCGCATGCATTCTCTCTCTCTCCCTCTCCCAAAAATAAACATTAAAAAAAAAAAGAGAGAGTCCCTTATGGTTTGCTTCTCTTTTTTTCCCTTCCCCTACGTTCATCTGTTTTGTTTCTTAAATTCCCCATATAAGTGAAATCATATGGTATTTAAGCCAGACTGCTGTAAAATACGGTCAATTTCAAAAAGTTAGAAATAGCAAAATACATTAATGTAATATTATGCAACAACTATTCTCAAATCAAATTTTAAAAACCACTAACTTTCCTGGCTTTACTCCTTCCTTTTCAAGCTATTTTTAAAGATTGGTCAAAATCCACATAAGATTATTTTCCCAATATTTTATTTTACTGAGTACCCTGCATTTATATAAATTTGGGGCAAAATCCAATTCATGTTTAGAATTAAAAGAAAATAGGTATCAATGTTAAACATTCAGGCAAAAAAATAGGTAGAAATAAAACTACAGGATAAATGTATAAAAGCTCTGAAAAATGAATACCATTGTAAGAGACAACAGAGATGATTTCACATGAAAATGTTTTGTCAAATTAATCTATAAAAATTTAGAAAATATGGGGTGTGATGGACCAATTTTTACTTTGTCTGTGGTTTCTCTTTTCCCTCCTATAACACACGGGCGTCTGCTTTCTTTCTATTACGCTTTTTCCCACAGCAGTGTTACTACATTTCAGAGCTCCAATGATCCATTCACACTAAGGAGTTCTGACTTAGTATATAATCCTGACAATTCTTCTAACCTCCAGTATGCATTTCTGCACTAACTACCCTGAATTTACATCATGATTTCCCACCAGTATCTTCAATTTCAAGCATCTAAACTTAGCTCATTATTAACTCTCCCTCTCCCATCCCAGTCTGCACTTCCTCAAATATTTCCAGTCGCCAAAGATTTAAAAATGAGCTTCAAGTTAGATTCCTCCATGGTATAATTCCTTCCTCGTCTATTTCTCCACTTCCATTACCATGACCACACTTAGCACTGTATAACAATAACAATAATAATAATTATTATTATTATTATTATTATTATAAATGTCTTGTTTTTGTCCCGGGTTCCTAGAAGGGAATTCTAAGCCCTTAGAATTTCCTAAGTGATAGGAGCATCTCTGTGATTCACAGAGGGCCCCTGACCTCCGGGGATAAGATGGGGGCTGGAGAATGAGTTCACTTACATGGTTCAATGATTCAGTCAATCATGCCTATGTACGGAAACTTCAATAAAATCAATGGACACAAGGCTCAAGTAAGGCTCCTGGTTGGTGACATAGATGGGCCAGGAGGGTGATGCGTTCTGATTCCATGGGGAGAAGACAGGGAAGCCCTACTTTCAGGGCTCTCCCAGGCCTTGCTTTGTATGTCTTCATTTGGCTGATAATGATTTGTCCTTAATAATAAATTCTCTTAATGAAAATTCTCTAGTGAATTATCCATCTGAGTGGCTCATGGAAAACCCCCAACTGGTCCAAAGTACAGATAATGTGAAAACCCTCAAATCTGCAGCTGGTATCTGACCTAAGGACGATCTTGTTGGAGATTGTGCCCTCAACCTGTGGAGTCGATAATAACTCCAGGCAGTTGGCATCAGAATGGCATTGCAGTGTTGCAGGTTGCCAGATATAATACAGGACAGCCATTAAATACGAATTTCAAGTAAATACCAGTCTTAAAATATAAAAATGTCCCCAAATCCCATGGGGGCATATTTACACCAAAAATTCAAAACTTGACATTGAACAGGGCACACTGGTTTTGCTGTTTTTCCTAAATTGGGCAACGTTATACCCTAAGACAGGTTCTTATCACTCTTTGCCTAGTGGTCGCCTAACTTCACTTACTTTCTCTAGGCTCTATCTATTTATCTTTCTTACCTACTACTCTCAGATTATTCTTTACAAACATGGTTTTGGCCACGTATTGCCTTGTTGAGAACTTTGAGTGGTTTCTCATTGCCTATATAAATATATACAGATTTATTAGGATGGCATTTAAAGTTATTTATAAAGTACCCCAGACTTTGGAAATTAGACAAAACTAAGTGTTCAAATCCTATCTTCACCACCATGGCAATTGGATAAAATGGGACAACTAATTTAGTTCTTTTTTTAATGTATTTATTTTTTTACATTCACTTATTTATCTTGATAGAGAGAGGGAGAGTGTGCACAGGTGATGGTCAGAGAGGCGACAGAGAATCCCCAGTAGGATCCATGCTGTCAGCACGTATCAGCACAGAGCCCAGCTCGGTGAGGCTCAATCCCAGGAACCGTGACATCATGACCTGAGCTGAAATCTAGAGTCAGACGCTTAACTGACTGGGCCACCCAGGCACCCCTTTATGTATTTATTTTTAATTTTTTTTATTTAAATTCCAGTTAGTTAACATACAGTGTAATATTAGTTTCAGGTGTACAATATAGCGATTCAACACTTCCATACATCACCCAATGCTCCTCAGAAAAAGTGACCTCCTTAATTTCCAACACCTATTTAACCGATCCCCCCCACCTCCCTCCATCAACCCTCCGTTTTTTCCTTGTAATTAAGTCTGTTTCGTGGTTTGTCTCCCTCTTTTTTTCCCCTTTGCTTATTTCTTTTGTTTCTTAAATTCCACGGATCAGTGAAATATAAGGTATTTGTCTTTCTCTGACTGATGTGTTTCACTTAGCACGATACTCTCTAGCTCCATCCATGTCATTGCAATGGCAAGAGTTCATTCTTTTTGATTGCTGAGTAATAGTCCATTGTATGTATATACCACAACTTCTCTATCCATTCATCAGTCAGTGGACATTTGGGCTCTTTCCATAATTTGCCTATTGCAGATGATACTTCTATAAATAGCAGGGTACAAGTATCCCTTTGAATCAGTATTTTTGTATTCTTCGTGTAAATACCTACTGGTACAATTGCTGGATCAGAAGATAGTTCCATTTTTAGATTGTTTTAAGGAATCTCCATACTGTCCTCCATAGTGGCTATACCCGCTTGCATTCCCAACAGCGTAAGAGGGTTCCCCTTTCTCCACATCCATGCCGGCCCCTGTTGTTTCTTCTATTGCTGATTTTAGCCATTCTGACACATGTGAGGTGATATCTCATTGTAGTTTTGATTTCCATTTCTCTGGTGATCAGTGATATTGAACATCTTTTCATGTGTCTGTTGGCCATCTGATTCTATTTCTTGTCCTTAATCTCTTCATTGTAATATGAGAACAGGAATATATCAGAATGTTATTTTAAACAAAGAAAGAGAAACTTTGCATCTACCTTTAATTGGTCAATGACCAATGGCCTTTTACTAAGCACGTACAATAAATCCATCCTAGTATTTTCCAAATATCAATCTTTATTGAAATTCCTGCCTTTTCTTACACTATCCACCATGGTTTTCCTCTTTGTCCACTTTTCCCCATTGTATTTGTACTTCTGTAAAGTTCTGTCCTTGGTCCCTTCTCATTGTGTACCTTTTCCCTAGTGATTTCACTTCCAAGATTTTAAATAATGGTAAACTCTTGCTATATGCTGACATATTTCAAATATGAAACTCCAGCCCCACATTCCTATGTCCATCTGCTTATTGACATGTCTGAATATCCAATAGTCAACCATAGGTCTCCTCCAATCCCCTAGTCTTCCCACAATGTCTGTTTTGTATAGTTTTGTTTTTTAATTAATTTATTTATTTATGAGAGACAAAGACAGCAAGCAGGGGAGGGGCAGAGAGAAAACAGAGAGAGAGAATCCCAAGCAGGCCCTGCGTTATCAGCACAGAGCCTGACACAGGGCTTGAACTCACAAACCATGAGATCATACGGAAACCGAAATCAATAGTCGAACGCTTAACCACTGAGCCACCCAGGCGCCCCCGTTTTGTATAGTTTTAACATCACTTCTGTTAAGTAGGCCAGCCAGTAAGGTCAGGATGCCCATGATTCTTCCCCTCTCTCAGACTCACACACATACCTGTCAGCAAATTCTGTAATTCTGTTCTGTAAATGAGTTCTCTTCTCTGCATGTGCACTGTCTCTTCCTTTGTTAGGGCCCTCAACCCTCTCCTCTGGATTACTGCTATGGTGTATCAGTCAGGGTCAAAACAGGAAACAGATACAACTCTGAGAACCTAAAGTAGAGTGAATTTATTGCAAGGATTGAGCACAAGGTGACGGAGTGCAATTCATTCATTAGCAATAGCAAGAAGCCAGGACCTTCCCTGAGCTAGAGAAAGACAGAAGAAAGAATCACCTGGAAAAAGGTGAAACTATAGCAGACTTGTGAGACTGAAACAGAGACAAGAAACAGTCCTTAATGCAGATGCTTTCACCTCCCCTTTCCCTCTCCCAAAGGTTCTCCTTCCTCTACCCTCACTCTCTTTCAAGACATATTTTGCACTATTACCCTTCTAAAAGGAAAATCTGATCGTGTTTATCTCAATGCCAAAACTCTCCAAATAGTTTTCTGCTCTCTGCAGGTAGTCAAAACTCACCTCTTCTTCAACTGCTACGCTGTGCCGTGCCCACAGCTCCCCAGAAGACTTTGGTTCCCTTACATATTCTATTCCACAGCCAGAAATCCTACCCCCGCCCCACCGTCCTCTGCACAAACACCAGAAAACGTCTTCTCATATTTCAGGATCTACATGACAAGTTATCTCTGCAATACCATCTTCCACGTTGTCCCTGTCCTCTCCCTCTTTCCCTTTCTTTGTCCCACTCCCTTCCTTTCTCTTACTCATCTCGTAGTCTCACAAATCGAATCAGTAGTTACCATGATCCTCCATGAAAATGTCTACGTTGGCACTGATTTCATAGCACTACAACTGTACACGTGCACGTGCGTGTGCACGCACATGCGTATTTTGGCATGACTGTTCAGTCACGTGTCTACCTACGGTACTGGGTCACAATCTCCTCGAGGGCAGGGCGTTTATCGTATACCTTTTATCAGCTCAACAATTTCTTGAAAGATGTTTAGAATGAACTTGAGGTGCTTAAATATATTTATGTGTTCATATTTTTAAGACAAGTCAAGTTTAACAAATATTTTATAGGAATATCTCAATGCCTGAGGAAAAAAATTCTTGAAAGAGAAAATGTATTTCTTACATTATGTTACTCAGGGAGAATACAAGTTCACTTCCTTCTCTGACAGTTTTGAAATCAAAGTTTGTGTGGGGTTATTGATTTCACCTGTGTCAATGGACTTAGGATCCCTTCTTCCCCTGCAATTCTAATGCTTAAAAGAACATGTGAAAATTCAAATAAAAAATTGCACTTTAGGCTTACGAAAGATTGGACAATACATATGAATTATGGCAAATGCAATCTCTATATATTGTTTACCTACTTTTTGGTGGCCCTGCATAAGTTACATCAGGAATATACTCTTGGATACCAAAGTTCAGAAGACTCTGTCTCCAATTCTCCAACTCTCTTGCCCCATTTATTGGCCATGAGCATCTATCAAAGGCAACAGTTGTTTACTTACATTAATTTAATGCCCACTATAACTACATGAATGTGGGTTACTACCTTAGCTCTATTTTACAGACAAGGAAACTGACGCATAGAGAAATTAGGTAACTTGCCCAATGTCACTTGCCAGTGGGTAGCAAAAATCATCTATAAACCAGTTCTGATGTCAGAGCCCATATACTTAGCCACTAAACTACTCTTTCCCATGTGTCAATCTTTCCTTTCAGCATAGTCCTCGGGCTCAAGAATGGAGAGTAGGGACTAGGAAGCACACCGTGCCCTTCACAGCTTACCCCTCCCGTCCTCTATTGGAGAAAACATGCCAATGAAGGAATGGCATTACTGCTATAGAGTGAGCATTGGGCTTCTTCTGCTGACCAAGTAAGATCTAAAAGTGATGTGGATTGAAAGCACAGAAAATAATATTTGCATGTATTTACAACCTGCCTTTCTCAGTAAGGATTTAAGGTGTTTCACTAAGATATGCACATTACTGACAGATAAAGTAAATTAAAATAGGCAGAAAAGCAAAGCAAAGGGAAAGTTGGGACAAAACAGGACAGTGTGTGCACGCAATGCAGGTCATGAAGTTATAGAAACTTGCCAATAGCAAGCTCGACGTTTGGCTCTAAGCTACAGAGTAGCCAATGAAAACAGAGAAATGAGATTATACAGTTGATTTTTCTATAAAATACAAACAAAGTAGTTGCTCAGGAGAAGCCCAAATATTTCCAGGGCTAAAACAAGGAGAAATTACTTTCCTAGTCTTCCAGAGAGGACACTGTAATATAATAAACAGCGTCTTCAGCACAGCTGGGGACCAGAGTTTCCAGAAATGAATGCCAGAGATTGCTTTTCACAACATCCCTCCAAAATAAGGCCTATGCATATGAAATACAGGACGCAGACTCAGTCTTGCCAGAAATACTTTATTCTTTTACACATCTTTGAGAAGTAGTTTAGTATAGGCTGATACAGACTACCTGGATTTGAATCCTGGCTTTGTCACTTACTGCCTGTGTGACATGGGACAAAACTCTAAACCTCTCTGGGTGTCTGATAAAATGGAGATAATGATCATAACTGTCTCATGCAAGTCTTTAGTCTCTATAAAGTCCTTAGGATTGTGTTTGGCACACAGTAAGCACTGCAGAAGTTTTTACTATTGTATTTAATATTCAATAACTATATATATATATTTTTTCAAATCCTAACCTCCCAGCTGACAGCAACATCAAGTTAACCAATACAGGGTTCCATCTAAGTTCCAGGGAGCGTATTAGTGAACAGTCACTGGGAGTAGTAGGAGAATTTGGGGGAGAAGGCAACTTGTCTTTAGTGCCATTTAGCCATGCTAGCTAACATCCCTTGGGAGTTCCCTTCTTCTGGTTCAAAGCTCCTGGTCCAAACAGGTGAATGTTTCCAACTACTTGTACCCTGTCAGATACATGGAGATCATTATAATTCTCTCCTAGGGTAAGGGGATCACAAAACAGTGAGGCTAACAGGCTTATCTGTCTCTGGGTCTTGATGACTTCCTGGGCTCTACTTAGGAAAACAAACTCTCTTAATTAACCTAGTGGGGGACTCCATTAAAAATCTACCTCCCGGCATTGACTGAGGGAAGGGGAAATTGTGATCCGCTCTCCTCTCAGAGATTATTGTTTAACCACGCATCATTTCTCCTCCATCCGTAAAGTTATTTTATCTCGAGGGGCAGAGTTGAAGGAAGCTTTGCGTGGGTCTCCTATGTTCTTCACAAATTCATCAATGCTGCAGGCTTGCTTGCAATTGCTCTTGCAACTCACAAGACAAGAACTGGCACCTTGTCTCTTTCTGAGGTGTGATTCCATCTTTGAGACGGTAAGTGGGGAAAGCTGACGTGAAGGCAGAAGGTGGAGGGGATTCAAAAGGTCCACGGTATTGTGAATAAAGGGGGTGAATGACAGCTGGCTAACATTGCCCAATATCACTTGCCACACGAAAATACAGCACTCTTCCTAGGCATACTCCAGTTAAGACAATTCTGGGGTTGTGCGGTGTGATGAGGTCCACATTTGAAGCTTTCTTTTCGTCGATATCAACCCCTAGGCAGACTTTAAAGACAGTCTTCATGGGCAGACTGAAGAGAAGAGCCATATACTAAGGTTACTCAGTTTTTAAAACTTAGAGAATGTACTAGTGTTGGTAGTTCGCTTTTTCAAAAGTCTGAATGGCAGGTACTAGTCTGGTGTCGGTTGATTCATCAGGAGCACCAAATGGTCTAGTCCAATGTTCAACACAAGTTATTTTTTTTAAGTTTATTTATTTTGAGAGCGAGCGAGCAGGGAAGGGGCAGACAGAGAGAGGGACAGAGACAATCCCAAGCGGGCTCTGTGCTGTCAGTGCAGAGCCCAACGCAGGGCTGGATCCCATGAACCGTGAGAAACCAAGAGCTGAAACCAAGAGTCAGATGCTTAACTGACGGAGCCACCCAGATGCCCCGCACAAATTATTCTTTAACTGGAAACAAAGCTAAAAATACCACGCAGCAATGCATACGATTAGTACTCAATTTTCATACAATCAACACCACTAAAAAGGTAACTCTTTTGTGTCATATGTTGCATATGGATAAACTTAGAACAAAAAACTGCAATCATCTGGAAAGGTCCTCAAAGGTCCAATTCTTTGGTGTCTTTATTTTAGATATCAGAAAACCATGACTGAATGGTTATTTGAGATCACATTTCTTTTCTTTTATATAAATACTTTGAAATGTAAGAACAAAAAATATCACATCCGGTCAGATATATGTGTCATTCCTCCTAGAATTCTGCTGCTTGACAGGCGTGATGCCCCCATTTTGTTCTGTAATTGTGCATAGTTTCTGCAACTTTATTAAAAACGCTTCTAAACTAAACTCCACAAACCCCTTAAAGTTGTAAATTCCTCATGGGTAAACATCAGTGCCTGTTTCTGTCTCCCACAGTACCTAGTAAAATACCTTAAAGAAATCATAAGTTAAGGTGCTTGTTAATGGTGATGATGTTGTGCATCACAATATTGATGATCACGTGACTGATTCCCTTCCCAGGTTCTGCATCTCTAAGAACCCCGTCTGTTCTTTAAGGCTCAGTTCAAGCCCAGTCTCAGGTCATGGTGTCTTTCCATACTAATCTAGCCCTCCCTCATTCCTCTCTGCTCTAACCACCTATTTTCCTTTTCACCAAACATCTATCCATTTAAATAGTTATTTATTACTAGTTATTCAATGTGTTTTAGTATGGTTTCCATACAAGCTGTTAGATTCTCCCAAACATTTACTATATTCTACATTTTTTATGTTCTCATCATCATCATCATCAAAGCTCATCAAAGTTGAGGCATAAATACTGCCCATTGATACTTCCTTTTACACTCTTAAAAGTACCCTTCTTATTACCAGACTTTCTTCGGTTTTAAGGAAACGATTCAGCTCCAGAGCTCTAAGTGTTTCCACATCAGCTATGTCCAACGTTCTTCCATACTCCGTGAGGGAAATCCTATGTGCTCTTGGATATCATCTTTCCAGTGTAAAACCATAAATATTGTAAGCCATCCCCCAATTTCAGAAGTTATCCTTTTACCCCCTGTTCTGTAACATTTCTCCGAAATGTCTTCATTGCCATTTCACATTTTAAAGTGGAGTAAGCATATACGTAAACAGTATGTGCCACTGTACTGTAAAAGATAAATAACATTTTCTGTTTTGTTTTAAATATTCTCCCTGATGAAGGTAAACTTTATAACATGAGAATAAGAAAATAATATCGACAAAAGCACCTACTAAAAAACTGTTCTATATTCTAATATTTTCTACCAATCTATGTTGAAATACAATCAAGTGTTGTTAACTGTGTTTTGTAATTTAAACACAATTTTTTTTACTCCCTTTAAGATTATCTAATGATTAAAAATGTTTAAGCACTCTCTAGAGTGCATTATATGGATAAAGAGATGGAACAGGGAAATTATTCTACTGACCAGAGAAAAAGAATAAAAGGATAATGTTGTTAACTACTCAAAATAGTAGGGGCAATAGAGGCACATTAAGCCTGTACTTATTCAAAATATAATCTTATAAAAATTCCAAGAGTCTCCAAATACCCATGGAAGGTCAGGAGCAGCTGTTTCAGACAAATAAGTTTTTGAATCTTGAATATATTCTCTGCTGTGATTCTTTCAGTGATGGCGTGTTAGTGCCTTAAAATGATATATTTGGATTTATGGCAAACCCCTTAACAGAAAAGCTAACACTCAATAGACCAAGTGTTTGGAACTACAACTCATAGCTTATATCATGTTGATAGCTTAGTATTTCAAAAACAGTCTATGGAAATATACCATGTGAGAGTAATCCTGGTTGATTATACAAACTACAATTATGCATACATTTGAAGCTTTCATTTTTCTCTAATTCAAAATTTCACTGCCTTCCAGAGACTCTCTTTGGGAAAAATATTGGCATATATGTAAAAAGCAACACAATTAAATTTTAACACACTCCACAGTCTTTAGGCTCTTAATACTGTCAAATGATCTTCAGTCAAAGACCATCTGGAACACACCTGTTGTTGAACAAATGTGAGTTTACTGCCTCACTGTGAGGAGTCTCAGCAAATATGTTAGAAATAAAGGACATGGACTTCTGTTAGGTGATTTTGGGGAAAGTTTAAAAAAAGCAGGATTTGGCTCTGGGCTGGATACTGTCAGGGAGCAGAAGCCATTCTATGATTGGGAATCTTAAAAATTCTTACCTAGAAGAAGAATGTGATTGGTTTAAAAACAAAAAAGTTGAGATTAGTTTTTTAAAAAGATGGGAAATATTTGGGCTTTTTCTGATCTTCAAAATGTTCATGTCTTTGCCCAAGTTCACATATGAGTACAGAGTGGTCTAGTTTTTGTCTAATCCATCATGATCACAGAAGGTCCTTGCCTAATGTCGATGGTGTGTGAAATGTCATGTTCAACAGGAGAACACCGCCCTACCAGCAATGCTTTTCTCTTTCTCCAGATATAAAAAACGAGCATAAAGTGCGAAGGGGCCATCATCTCCGCAGACTGAAATAAAGTTACAAACAGGAATGCATCTCCATTTAACTTGCGTTGTAGGCTATAAGCTGGGTCTTGTATATTTTTGGCATCACTCTGTATGCTATAAACAGCCAACGTCCATCAACTGCTTCAACTAACTCACTTCTTCCTTCAAAAAATTCATTAATGATTCTCAACTACAGACAATCTCTAAGTAGGTAATCATAAGTCTGTAAGGAGAGTAGCAAAGACTGAATCTCATTGTGACGAAACTAATGAGAGAAGAATGGAGGATGAAGAACGCTATTCTCCACTCACATTATATCTGAGTTCTTATGTAAGGAAGCACTTGGTAACAGGTGTTTACTGTACATAAAAGCACAGCCAGGCCTTTGGAATACAACAGTGAATAAGATCAAGTCCCCATCCCCAGTGGGCTTGCAGCTCTGTGACAGAGTTATGGTTTTATTTTCTCATTCTTCATCCTACACAGTGAAATAAAATTACATCATTGTATCAAGCAGTCAAAAGAGAAAATTAATACTGGCCTACACCATGTGTTTATGGCCAATTTGGGTCCTGACTACAAATTACAATCAACGTAATTTTTTAATTAAGTTTTGGCCACTGGTTAGCTGGCTCACTATAAGATTTTAAATATTTCCTTTAAAGTCCACAAGCATCTCACATAAACTCAACAGTACAGGAACTCTAACTGCATTCTCAATAATGAAGACGTGTTTCCTTTTTTATGCTGTCAGTGAGAATGTTATTTATTTTATAATTTGATGAACATACACTGATAATAGATATAAAACTAAGCTTTACAAATCACACTAGAATAATAAACTGCAATTAAATTTTATCACTGAATTAAAATTGGCCAAATGTGGAAATTAACAAGTTATTGAAAAACAATAATATGAATAAGAGTTTTTTGAGATTTTAACTATTTACATTCAATTTAAAAACATGAAGTGGTCCCAGATTATTATTTCACAGGGAAATAATATAATTATTGACCAAATATTTCAATATATTCTAATTATCTATCTCCCTCCCTCCCATCCTACCTACCTATCTACATCAATCGATCCATAAAATTAATCCTCTAAAATAAAGTTTCTTAAAAAAAATTTTCAGGGGCACCTGGGTGCCTCAGTCAGTTAAGCATCCGACTCTGATATAGGCTCAGGTCATGATCTCGCAGTCATGGGATCGAGCCCCACATTGGGCTCCATGCTGAGTGTGGAGAAGCCTGCTTGGGATTCTCTCTCTCCCTCTCTTTCTCAAAATAAATAAATAAACATTTTTTTAAAAATTTACTTTTAAGCCAATTAGAATAGTACCATGTTTCAGAAATACCTTTTCTTCCTTCTTATTAAATTCATTACTCCTTACAGAGATTACCATTCTCTCCAAATCTAGACACACATATATTAAGTAAAAATTCCTCAATAGCTTTTGTTTCTATAATGATGGTGCTCTTGTAGTTACACTATTTTTTTTAAAAAAATGTATATACTCACATAATTTAGCTTTATCTGCTACTTCTTCATTCACTCACAAAGTAAATATTTACTGAGAGTCCTCCAATTTGTAAAAAAATTACATGGAACAGAGCAATTAAAACAAAACACAGTGCCTCCTCTGAAGGAGTTTACAATCTAGGAGGTGAGATTAAGACACGTACACAAATATTAAAAGAATGCAGTAAACAGTAGTTATCATTATAGATAGGGACAAAATCTTCTAAGGATTCAGATAGGAGAGAGGCTCCAGGCTGAAAATATCATGGGAGTTCTCACAGAAAGGGACATGTCTTAACTATGCATTAAAGTATTGGATTACAGATAGAGATTTAGGACATCTACTGTGTTCCTTGGGGACCCAAGCCTCCCTAATTCTCAGTTCACCCCCCAGTTCTTCTTCACATTCATCACTATCAAGTTTCCATTGACCTAGGCTTGTGCAGCTCGCCTTTCAACTCTAAATACAGGACTCAAGACTCTCTGCATTTAATTTTCTTAATTTCAACTGGTTTTTCCATCCAATATATAATCCCAGATTTTAACAATACTTCTTTAATAAAAAGTGTTATATTGATGTGTAAAATGCAATGTGGCAATAATTTTGAATCCTAATTTTGTTTTTTACCTCCATCCTGGAAGTTATCCTTTCCTGCTTTTCCAATTACAAATTTGGTAAGCACACCTTTTATGCCCTCATCCATAGGGACATTAGACAGGTGTTCAAACTTCAAGAAACTCAAACTCTGGTTGACAGGGAGATATGCATAGTCTAAAATGGGCCTAAGGGTTTATGTCAAAATATATTAATATTTATCTATCCATTAATTTATTTTTCTATCCAACACATGTCTCTTGAGTACCTATTATGTATCAGATACTCTTTTATGACTCTTTCAGTATTGAAAAACTCCCTACTCTCCATGGCTTTTTACTCTAGTATGAGGTGAAAATGAGTGAAGAAATAAATCGAGAAACAAATGAATAAAGAAAATGCATAAACAAATAAGTAAATTTATAGTTATAAGCAATAATGTTACAAGTGCTATGGAGATAACTGATTTAGAACAATGGGTTATCATAACAGGGTGTTTGAGAAGTGAGCGAAGTCCCCTTTGACGAAGTGACATTTCAGATGAGATATAAGTGACAAGAAGAAACAACTATACAATGATCAAGGAGAAGAGTGTTCAAGGCAGACAGAGCACCTTACCCTAGGAATGAACATGACATGTTGGAGAAAAAGTATGGCTGGAGTGCAGAGATGAGAGGATAGTGGTGTAAGATGAGGACAGAGAGGTAAACTGGAGGTTCTAAAACTAAGGCAAAGAATATAGGTTTTATTCTAATTGCAATAGGAAGCCATTGGTAAGTTTTAGGCAGGTGAGGGACATGATATGAATTATATATTAAAAGAATACTCTGGATCCTGGGGGGCCTAAGGAGCTCAGCTGATTAAGCATCTGACTCTTGATTTTGGCTCAGATCATGATCTCTTGATCGTGAGATCAAGCCCCACATTATGCTCTGTGCTGACAGCGTGGAGCCTGCTCAGGATTCTCTCTCCCCCTCTCTCTCTCTGCCCCTCCCTCGCCTGCACTCTTTCTTTCTCTCAAAATATATAAATAAACATGAAAAACAAAGATTAAAGAAAAAAAAAAAAGAATACTCTGGCTCCTGAGCTCAATGGATTTTAAGGGAGTAAGAGTAAAATTCAGAGAAACCACGTTAGGCAGCAATGATCCAGGCAGGAGAGGATGATGACCTGGACTAAGGTGGAAAGAAATAGATGGATTCAGAAGATATTTTAGAGACTGGGTTGACAGGACTTATTATGAATTGGATATGAGAGGGAGAGAGGAAGAATAAATGCTGGCTCCACCCAACTGGGTGTGTTGATGAAATTGACTGCAATGGAAAGATTGGATATGAAAAGATCTGGGTGGCAATGATAAAGAGCTGTTCTTAGGACACATTAAATTCAGATGCTTATTAGATATTCACGAGAAGCTTTAAAGTAGATAATTGGAAATATGAGTTTGAAGTTTTAGAGAGAAGTCAGATCGGGAAACAAAGATTTGAGAGCCTTTCATTTACAGATCGTATTTAAAGCTACAGAATCAAAAGGCCAAACCTGGAGAGAAAGCATATCCTAACAAGAGAAGAGGGTACAGGAGAGTCTTCAAGAATTCCAATGCTTCCATACTGAGCAGAGGAGAAATTAATCAAAGACACCTAGAAGGAGCAGCCAGTGAAATAGTGTGAAAACAAGGAGCGTGACATTACCAAAGTCAAGAGAAGAAAATGCTTCAAGGAAGGAGCAGTCCATGTTGTTGAACAATGCTAAGAGTTAAGAAGAGAAGGGAAGATAGGATTGGACTGCATGGAAGTCACTGGTAACTTAACTTCAGATGGTTATGTGCTAGGGAAAGGGATCCTAGGTGGTAGACTAGGAACAGAGCCCTCACTCTACCTAGGAAGTTGGAAAATCTGAACCAAAGAAGGTACTGTCTTTACACCCATAAACTTGAACCACTCTGTAAATAATGATACTGGCAAATCCTGGATGTTATCCTGGACTCTGATTTAGTCATTAACTAGTTACCACTCTGGGTGGTTTCCCACTTCAAGCCACTGCTTCTTGTTTCTGTTCCTGTTCACTTGATCAAATTTTTGTTGTTCTCCCTATCTAACTCCTGAAAGAAAAAGGAAAGGAGACGAGAGGGCAGGGGAGGGCAGGGGGAGGGGAGGGGAGGGGAGGGGAGGGGAGGGGAGGGGAGGGGAGGGAAGGGGAGGGAAGGGGAGGGAAGGGAAGGGAAGGGAAGGGAAGGGAAGGGAAGGGAAGGGAAGGGAAGGGAAGGGACGGGGAATCCTACTTTAAAACTAATATTTAAGTAACTTGATACAAATTCCCTGAGGTTGCTTAAAATCATTGATAAGTATCTCTGAACCCATGAGGACTTTACTTAGCTAGTTGTGCATCTTTTGTGAATAATTTTATAAATAAATCACATTACATCATTTTATTAGAAAGTCTTACCCAAGACCAGCTTATTGTGTGCAAATTTCTTGAGATTTGGGGCTACCTCTAGTTATGTCTGATTTCCTCTAGGCTCTGCACATACAAAACCTATATTTATTATTTAATTGAAAGAGATTGTATGTATCATATAAACCAAAAGCCCCCAAAGAAGGAGACAACTGACACCCCATACTTAAAAGAATTCCATTTATATATTAAAGTTTGCCAACCCCAGTATTTGAACAACCTTTTTTTTTTTTTTTTTTAACACACTCTCTAGTTCATTCCTTCTTTTATCATGATTTTCTGCCCTCCCAGCCCAGGTGTTGGCTATTCCAGTGATTAGATCAAAGATGACCTTTTGGTGTGAAGACAGAGGTAAAGAAAATACTTATTAAAAGTCTCTACCTTTTGTATGTCATCAGTTAAGAGTTTTCCTTTCCCATCTGATAAAGGAACAATGTTCTCCTTTATCATTTTCTTGAGTTTTAATGTATTTTTTAAAAAAAATACAGTGTTCATTTTTTCTTCACCTAATTTCTTTTGTTTTGTTGTAGTTGTTGCTTTTCTATGACCTGAACATGCAATTAGGCACTAACTCCTCTGCAATTTTTGTTTTGTCAAATAACCCATCTTCCAATTTTGTAGCATTCATTGTTTGTATTTCTAAAGCACTGTATTTATCCAGGTGAGATTTATTTTCCTCTGCCTACCTGGTCTATAATTATTACTACGGCACTGGCAAAAGCCACTTCCCTGTGAAATCCAGACTACTCTTCATCAGATCCCTTTAAGAGATAGATAGCTTGAGATTTTTGAAAGAGAAAGTGCCTGGGTACTCCAAAGGAGGTTTAAGAAACAGAGAGAAAGGAAAATGAAATTGAAAATAATAAATGGACTCAGAATATAAGCTCTGTCAAACAGAGGTCAAAATGATTTCTAGGGGTACATGATAAAAAAGAAATGTTGTAAAATATGAATGGGGTTAATGAATGGTTGGCTGAATTGAGGAAGTAAAAACTAAAATATGGGTTTCCTTGACCCTTTGCAGGTCCTTTGCCTTCATTTTAAGCATACAACAAAGAAAAGAAAAGAAGGGGAAAAAGACCCACAAAGACTGCATAGTGAGGATAGAAGACCAAGACAATTTGCCACCAAAGGGTCTTCTGGTCATCGAGATAGTAACAGAATTGTTTCCCAAAGGCTTAAGAATGAGGACCATGAAATCTAAAACCATGCTAGATCAGAGCGCTCAGTGGCCTTGTGTATATGAAGTAGGAGACGCTCTACGGGTTTTAAATATTACTCTTACCTAGAACATTTTTCTCCCATTTTCTTCTACGCTTACTGAAGTCTCTTCTTTATTCACACGTTTTCAATTACACTCTATTCCAATCATTAACATCAACCTTCCCATCCAATTAGAATCCCTAATGCGTCACACTCCTAATGGATACGATTTAGAAGAGCCTTCTTTTCTTTCTTTCTTTCTTTCTTTCTTTCTTTCTTTCTTTCTTTCTCCTCTTCGTACGTCACAATATTATCTGCAACACAGTTCAAGCATATGTTTGATGATTTGCAAAGTTCACTGCTCTTTAAGAAAATGTTCCAAGAGAGTCTTCTATTGCTAGTAGGCATACACTCATATGGACATATTTAAATTAACCTCAGAACTTCATAGGGAACATTCTATTCTAGTGTCTCCATCATAAGTATTCTGACTTTGGGTACTTCTGCATATCAAGTCTTTCATTCACCTAAAAAGCTGAGTATACATTTATGATTACTATTATCATTACTACTATACTACTATTACTATCAATAATCTTTTTTGGGAGTTGTATCTATTTTTTCTACCTTTTATTTGATATATTTTAAACTTTCAAAAAGTTACTTTATTCGATATATTTTAAACTTTCCAAAAGTTAACTTAATAAACACCCATACATCCTTCACCTAGAAATACCAGTTGCTAACATTTTGCCATATATGCTCTATGTCTCTTTCTCAGTATGATATTATCACTGTTATCATTTTGCCGAACCATTTGAAAGTAAGTTGCAAGCTTTATGGCCCTTTATTCTAAGTTTTCAATATATATCGTAAGAACAAGGATGTTCTTTTATGCAGTCATAGTACATTTCACTAATTAAGGATAATTAATGTGGATAGACAAAACTAAGTAATACACAGTCTATATTCAAATTTTGCCAATTATCCTAATAATGTCCTTTAAGCCACTTTTTTTTCTACAGTTAACAATCTAAGCCAGTATTATATTCTTACATGCGAGTATCACCTTTCTTTGTCTCAAGGCATATACAAATAATCTATACTTTAATTTCATACCTCCAGCCATAACCAATAATTTAATATTCCTGTTCATTTACACATTTCCTGAAATTGAATTTATATAACCATTTGATGGGTCTAGAGTTGGTCTGTTTTCCTTTCTGGCCTTCTGATAGCTCTAAAGGACCTATGCCTTTAGATGACTTCTATAACCCAACTCACCCACTCAATCTGGTTTCCTTCCTCTAAATTTACAAACTCCTCCTACAGTCTCCATCTGTTCTTGGATGTGGACAGTGTAATTACCCCCATCCTCCATTATTACTAGAAAAGTATATAGACCTGCATCCTTTAGCCATCTCACTGCCCGTTATCAAAACATACCAATCTTGAAAAATTCAGCTCTTTGGGCTTACGTGAGAGAGACTACTACTCAATTTCCTATACCCTCCTTCTTGCCATAAGTCTTGTTTGCCCAGCTCATTATATGTCTTAGCAATATCATCATGGTGTGTGGACACAGGTTCACGCACACACACACACACACACACACACACACACACAGAAGCAATAGTATTAAATAGAGGCTTACCATTTCCGGGGTTTTAGGAAGTGCTACCAAATACCCTGAATTCTGGGGCTCCATGACTTGCAAAATAGATACATGCACAACCTCTCGTTACCCTCTCAGGATGCTGTTTAATATTACAAAACAAGTTACACTGTTCCCCCCACCATGCTACACCAGTTCTGGCCTTGACTGACTTTGCACTGTGGTTTTAAGAAGTTGTTTTTCAGTAATTTATTGGCGTTTCATCTGAAAGGAGGACCAAAACTTTGAATGCGTACACGGATTTCCTCTCACTGCTTATCATATGTCTTAACACATTACTATAGATTCTTTTTCCAAAATTTTAAGCATAATCGATTGACACTGATAAAATTCCCAAGGAAAATAGGTACTATTCACTACTGCGATCCTAAACACATATAGATATACTATCATAAGTGCATATTTATTATTTTAATGTCCATTCATGACCTTCAATGAAACTTTCTAACATTATAATCCCATGATATCATGCTCACTTTTTCCATGCTCACACGCTGAGGTAATTCAGACAAACCATACAGTGCGGTTCCTTTCCAGAAAAAAAGAAATCCTGGCTTATTGGATAAAAATGTTACAAATTATCCATCCAAAGCACAGATCATAAACTTGACCCCTTTTTTAGATTTTTATTAGTACTGAAATAATTGATACTGACAGAACAAAGAGAAGATTCTTACAACCATAAAAATCACTTTGCTGCTACCAACATAACTGAATCCTACCTCTAATGGATTACGTGGCCAGGCCAGCCTCATAATAACATTTAGTAACTAACTCTGTCCATACACTGGTGTTCAATGGCCAAAGGCCCCATTTAATTAAGAAGATGGATTTATATGCACTAATAATTCAGGTTACAGCTTTGAGAGCACAGTATTTACTCTAGCTAAAGAAAAAATCTTGTTAGCCTAACCACTTTTTTTTCTTACTGAGTATACTTCCCATTTCTGTAAGACATCTGATTAAAAGTATAGTTATAATATCAGATATGCTTTAAACAGATGAAAGCATATTATTTCACACATGTTTATAAAATCCACATCAGTATCATTGTCTTCAATTTTAAAACAGACTCTCTTAACAAAGAGGGATTATTAATCTTGTGAAAGCCTGATGTTGAGATAAATCTACTTATCAGACATAGACATGGAAAAACACAGCCAGTTTAACTTAGGAGCAAAGTTATCTAGAAATAACTTAATGGGCCCCATCATATGTGGTTTTATATATTTTATTATTTGCTCCGGTCATAAATCATGACAAGTATACCCCTGGCTAAAACATCTTCTGGGAATAAGGCTCCTTCATTGCAAAGTTAATGCTGAAAAGTACTTTGTAAATCAAATGAAACAGAACCACTGAGACTCAGAGCCATGAACCTCAAAAAGTTCCTAGGTCAAAGCTACATGTTGCCTTGAGCTAAACGAAGATAATAGAAGTGACCAGTCCCAGACAACGTGGAGATGTATTTTTGTGGAGCAGCTATTATCCACCAGGCACTTTAATGGTCTGAGCCAACACAACAGTGCACTAGACAGTTGTATTCAGCTTCCCTCCACTGTGGTGACCACTCCCTTCATTTGAGATGTTCCTGGTATCTCCAGCTCTCTCTCTATATATATATATTACTAGAGGTTAAGATCTGATTCCAGTTGTACATCCTCTTGATAGATCTCCTAATGATATTAAACATACTGAAATTAGACAAGATATGTTCATCCAGCACTTACATTCAAAACTGTTCGTCGCTATTAATGGAATAACAATAGAGGGCTCATTCATAGCTGAGGCTGGATGAAGCCCATTCCCGGAATTATGGGTAATGAGAGCTCCTTGCTGCCAGTTTCTGCTTCCAGAATCCAGAGCTGTGGTCCAAGATCTCTCAGCACACTTCCTTTCTCCAGGAATATTTCCTTCATTGCCAGAGCACAAGTCAGGCCTCACCCCCACTCAGTCTCATGTTAGCCAAACCTGGTCTTCTCTCCCTGACCTTCACGTTAATGGACAGTAATGGCAAAACCAGGAAAAGAGAAAGAAGATAGATACATTCCACATTCTTCTAGATGTGGCAAAATACAGTCATTTTAATAATGTAAGTTTGGAGAACAGGAATTGGGGAGTAAGAGAGGTAACACAGTCTTAACTGAGTATTCGGTTTCATAGTAAAATGAATAAATTTATGCAGGAAGAAAATAAAGGAAGAAAAAACCGTGCTTGCCCTGCCTTACTTAGTACTTAAAGTCAAGCATCAAAATCTCAATACAACTTTTGAATGCCTATAGCACCCCTATTAGTCTGCTTAGGCTCAAAGTGATGAGACTATATGGACCAGCACGTAAAAATCCCTGGGCCTTAGGTTAATTTATACAGTTTTAATAGGAAGTACTAGTAACCACAGCAATTCCCTTTCATCTCCTTAAAAAAGTATCTTTATTGTATGTTTACCCAACTTTCCTAGCTTATATTTAATATAAGGATATTCTCAGTAAAATGTTGATTCAACTTCCATGTAGAGATTTAATATCTCTTCATAATATCTCTTTAATAAAGAATTAACTGTATTTGTGGAAACTATGCAAATGGTTATGTTAAAAGATGTGTCTCCAGTGAGTCCTCGATCAGTACCTAGAAATCTTTACTCTTGGATCTCTCACTACCTACCAAGAACACTACCCTTAGATTACAGGTGGAAAGTCTAAGTCTAAATACTATATTGTACAGCATGCCTGCTGAATGAATTATGTAAAGTGCAATAACTTCCACACATAATTAAAAGGCAACTGATGTCAATTCAGTGTTTTCACAAGTCAATATGCCTTTCTGCATTCAAAATTAGCATGGCCATTTATTTTGAGATATTGTAGTATCATTTGGGTATTTAAGGGGATGCTTGGATTTTAGCCACTAATCAATCTGCAAGAGTGGATTAACTAAATGGTAAATTTATAAAGATGATGTCAGTCTTATACCTAAGCTTTAACAAAGGCTGAAATTATGGCTGGGATATTGGAAATCATCCATCATTTTGGAAAACTCCGACGATTCCAAACAGCATGGTAAACTAAATGAAAGTTGTAATTAAATTAAGTTGTTCCCTTTAAAAGTGCCTACATTTTTAAGCCCCAGCAGCTGAGTAAAGTGTTTGTGGCTGACTACATCAGTCTTTCTCCTGGGGAAGTCACTGTGAATAGACTAAAACAGAAATCATTTTTTCCTCCTTTAAGCAAAATCGGTTGATTATGGGCCTTCCCGCCCCCACTCTGCTAAATAAACAACACATTAAAAACCTGAAGCTAACTACTGCATTTTGAACTTACTGGATGAATATCTGAAAACGCTTTTTCACAGCAAAGAGAATCCTTTTTAATCCCAATTCCATTACTGATATTGGTTACTTCTACAAACTGCTTCAGAGATTATGCATTGCATTTAATCACCTATTTTAAATATTGAAATTGAATATCTGATAATGGCATTTACTCTATTCCTTAAATTTGCTACCCTAGGAGAGGTTTACCAGCCACCGGAAGGAATTTTATCTGGTTCCAGCAAACACATTCTGAGCAATTTCAGTGTAGGATTTCTAGTCGTCAAATCTAAAACCTTGTCTTTTATATCGCCATTTTAAAATCAAATGAGATTTCTAATATTAGCCATGGGAAGAGTAGACTTGCAAATTGAAAGGCCAATGATCTCCCATTCATCTGTTACTGAATCTAAAATTGCTGTATATTAGCTTCATCCTATGAGTTATGAGATCACCAGAGCTCACACCGAAATCATGCCAATTGCCCTCATGCCTAATAAATAATCAAGGGCAGGCCAGGCCCCCCAGATAGGGCAAGCCAGGGCCCCCCACATACCAGTCCTTATCAATTAGGCTGTCATCAGAGTGAGCACGAAGGAAGTTTGCAACGGTGAGAGCAAGTTAAGGTAATAAGGCCCAGGACAGACAAGTTTAATGGGGAAATGAGGAGGATGGAGAGTGAGCCAAAGAGTAAAAAGGGAAGGACTAAATGGGAGCCCAATAAGAGCAGTAATAATCAGGGCCCTCAAAGGCCAAAGACCAAGGCTGTGAGACTTCAGACCTTCAGAGTTCAAGCCAGCTTCTAAGGATGCACTCACAAGAAGTGGACTGCCAGCTGGAGACAGTTGCTGCCTAAGTCAACATTGAATAATTTCTTCTTCATAATTTGTAGACATGAGGACTTTATAAGAGCTTTCACACTTGCTTTGGCCAACAGAACACATCACTGTCAACCCTGTAAAATCAAGTGTCCACAGCTTTTGCAGTCTTGCATCACGGACATACACATGGATTCATCAAGACATACACACTCTCTACATTTGATTATATAGAAGTTTGGAGGTTAAAATTTGAGGCCGTTCAGTCACACTGAAATGGGGTTTTCCAATCTCTTTAATGGACCCTGACACATTAGTTGAATCTAAGATCTTTACTAATTTGTACTCACGATGAGTACATATAAAATTACCCTGAACCTCTTTCTTTTCCCTCAACTTTTTATTCCTGATTATAATTTAAATAAAATGTCCCATAATTAATTTTCAGAATGTAAATGTCTCACTCCTACTTGCCATGAATCATTTTTTAATTGCCCTATTTCTTGACCTAGTAATTATTGCTTGTCTGAATTACATGAGCTCTCCCCTCCCCCAATCAACCAATCTGCACAATATGTCACAACATTATAAAAATTTACAAGTGTACATTACAAACCAAAATGAAAAGCTATTTTTTATAAATACACTCAATTATTATTTTATGGGTGCCTTTATCTAGCAACCATCTATTCAACCCTGGAGTAAGAAAGCTCCAAATGAATCTTAAATAGTGTTCCCATACCATTAATACCATAAAGATGGTCTGGGTAAAACGCAGCTCATGTATATCAGTAAATGAATGCATTTTAAGTGTCCCCAACTTTTGAATAAACAGTATACAAATAAAAATCTCCATTTAGTATCAGAAGTCTGGATTGAAGGTAAAGCCAGCATACAATTGGTATTGACTGTGCCTGTCTTTTGCCTACAACATCCTCTCTTTTTTTCTCCCCAAAAAATTATTTGAACTCAATTTTTAAGAATACACAAATGGACAAGACAGGCTGTAAAGCATACACTGAGAAATACCTATTTGTCGCTTACTTAAATTAATTTTGAGAAAATTCGAGAAGGGAAAAACTGATTTTAGACAACAGACCCTCTTCCTTCCCATACTCTCAGAGCAGAGGGCCCACACCGCTCCTTAGAATACCTGTCCTATTTTCACTAAAGCTATCTGGCTCCTTCACTCCTTTGTAAATGTCTTTTATTATTGCACCTTCCACCAAATATTAGCACTGGCCTCATGGCAAAAGGCAGCACATCAAGGAAGAAATGCTGTGGCAATGAGAGTTAGAGCTGGGTGTGAATCTCAGACATGCCCTTCATTCCTCCGAGCCTAATGTGAAATGTTATTGCGAGGACAATATGAGATCATCTAAATTAAAGCATGTATCACAATACCTGCCACGCAAATCGGCACCCGATGAATTCAGTTTTCTTCATTCCTTCCTTCATTGAAAAAAAATAAAAGTAAAATTCAAAAAAGGCATGTTACACGAATATTTAAAAACCAAATCATTTAGCAATGCTTCCACCTTAGAGCTACTGTACCAAATGATCTTTTAAGATGTATACTTGGTGGTACAGCCACACACAACAGACAAATTAAAATGTTTTTTTATTTGGCAAGCCAAAGAAAGAAAGAAAGATATAGATATGGATATAGATACAGATACAGATAAACATACAGATACAGATACAGACATAGATATAAATGACACCACCAGTATCACAGATGAAATGAAGGCAATAATAACTTAAAATTCCATCAAAGATCTAAATACATACTAAGAAATATTTTAGTAAACATGTAATATCCAAGAAGCCTGATTTTCAAAGTCCTTGAACATAGAAATCGAATTGAAGATACACATTCAACCCGGAGCACTTTCCCAAATCCCGTGACAAAGTAAACAAGCAAAGAGAAAAATATTAACCAAGAATTCTTTTGCCCATGATAGAGGGTCTTAGTACCCTCCAGAGTTCTAAACTCAGAAATACTAAATTCAGAAATACTGTTGGATAATAAAATCAACAGTTATACCAGAAGAAAACAAAGCAAAACAACACTTTTCTCTGTGGCCCGGTATCTAGACTCTCCTGACTTCTAACCCAAGGAAACACTATACCAAAATTCTAGGAACCAGTAAAATGTATCAAACTTAAGTTCAATGGCACAAGATGCCAATGTTACAATGGGTTAATGAAGACCGCCACTTCCACATTCGGACACCCTCAGTCTTCCCCCACATGTATTCACTCACAGAACACAGGAAAAACAAAGCTGTGTTTTATTTACATAGTTTGCCTTCTTTACCCTCCAAGAGGCTAGCATTATGATATGAACAGGCATTTAAATAACATCAATAAAATTAAAATAAATGAATATAATAAACAGAATGTAAAACAAACCTAAGCATGCTGACTCTGAGCCCTTCTAGATGAAAGGAAGAAACTGATATCGTATCTTCACGGCCATCTCGGTAACACTAATAGTAATAACCCTCTAGGGTATTATAACTTTTCAGCAGGTATCAGACATAACACAAATTCAATACAATCAGTTGGATGCAAAATACAGACTTAGTCGCACCAATATAAAGAGCAGTCGACCCCAATCCAGTGTAACTATTGTTACCCACAATATTACACAACCTAAGAAGGTAGAGAAAAACTTTCGGTAGGGCAAATTCTACCTCTACCTAAAAAAATGCTTAACAGTTAATATCTAATAGGATTTTACTTCCAGATGCCTTGAAAGTTATAATTGAGTCTCAGCTCTAAGCTATACTAAATTGACAAAGCCAGAAATTATCCTCATGTACCCTATAATATGCAGTAGGATTTCCATTAATATTATACACACATTCATCCATACAGAATCTATTAGAGTCAAGCTTGCAATTTCTATTAAGCATTATTATGAAAGTTCATTTTCAGGAAAAATTTATATAACTACAAAAGTTGATGTCATCTCTTTATTTTTTTTTCTTATTAATACAGTATTTATTTTTCTTCCCTGTCTCAAACCCTAGGCCAACCACTTTCCCTAGGCTGTCTGGGGAGGTATAGGAAGAGGAACATACAGGGCAGATGAAATATGGGAGAAAGATACGGGAGGCGGAAAGAGCTCCGTCACATGGCAAAGAGGCCACCGTCAGGCAAAAGAGCCCCGTGGCCTCTGCGAGGGCAAGCCCAGAATAGGACACAAGAGCGGTTGCTTCACAGAGGGGTTCCTGGCATAAGCAATGATGAAGCTTCCAAACACAGTCCTGATTCCAGCCCGAGAGCCAGCCACCCCTACCACGGCAGCCCCAGCTCCAATGTACTTCGCCTGCTGTGCACACGTCCCTTGAAATGGCGCCGGTTCAGGCGTGCCTGGGTGGCTCCATCGGCTAAGCGTCTAACCTCAGCTCAGGTCATATCTCGTGGTTCCTGAGTTCGAGCCCCGCACTGGGCTCTGTGGCGACAGCTCAGAGCCTGGAGCCTGCTTCGGATTCTGGGTCTCCCTCTCTCTCTGGCCCTGCCCCGCTCATGCTCTGTCTCTCTCTCTCTCTGTCTCTTAAAAATAAATAAACATTAAGAAAGGAAAAAGAAATGGCACTGGTTAGGAAGCTGTGGCTAGGAATAAGTGAGATCAGGGGACGTAGGGCTGCCAAGCTGCTGAGGCCCTCATTTGTCATCGTCTCCGGTGGTTTTAGCACTACTGCAGACGGTGATCGGCTCAACAGGTGAGAGGTGCTCCTATCCAAGAAGGCGGCGGGCACGATCTCTGCACGGTGTACATTTTCAGGGCATGAGGGGCTGTGGCAGGAGCACTGCTCCCAGGGCAGAGAAGACAGAGAGCTGACGTACTCGGTATTTTTAACGATACTAGTGACTGACCTTATATATGTGATGTGAAGAGATCAATATATGACTAGCACATGTAGGCGGCAAATTACGGAAACTTGAAGATCTCAAGAAACGTTCAAGTTGTTTTGAAAGTCCCATATTACAACTAATCTAGAACTCCAGGTCACTTATCATTTAGCACCTAAATACACAAAAACTGCTATTTATTTGGTACGGAGCTCAGCAACCTCTGTTTGTCAGGAAAACATCAGTCCGATCAAGTTACTCGAAGAATCTTGAGATGTGACTCATTCTGCAGATAGTTTCCTGTCTGATGAAAGAACCCAGCCATGTGCCAAAATGAAAGAAACCTAAGTGCCAAGACAGGACCAGGATAAGGCTGCTCTTCAGTTGCTCTTGTTCTCTGATGGGTTGGAAGGACACAAAGTTGACTAAAGCACACACGTGCTCTGAGAAAAGACTGCAATCTCCATTGCTCATCCTGGAGATCTAGCTCTTTTGTCTGCATCTGAATCAGTTCAGATGAATCTGTTCAGAACACACTTCAGAATACACATGAAAATTGTGAAATAACCAATATTTTTTTATTTTTTTTACATTTATTTATTTTTGATAGACAGAGACAGGCCACAAGTGGGGGAGGGGCAGAGAGAGGGGGAGACACGGAATCAGGAGCAGGCTCCAGGCTCCGAGCTGTCAGCACAGAGCCTGACGCGGGGCTCGAACTCACAAACCCTGAGATCATGACCTGAACCGAAGTCGGATGCTTAACCAACTGGGCCACCCAGGCGCCCCACGAGATAACCAACATTTTTTAAAAACTTGATTCAATTTGTCTGCATTTGTGATGATGGATGAGAGATCAGAAATCATTAGATATAGCTTGTCCGATTGAAATACAGAGGATGGGTTTGCCTGAGAGCCATATGAGCTGACCTCTAAGGTTCCATAGATATGGTAGCTCTTAAACTTTAGCACATATAAGGTTTACCTAGAGAGCGTGTTACTCCATAGATTCCTGAGCTCCAACCAGAGATTCTGGGGTAGCGGGCCTGGGGTGGAGCCCATACATTTGTTTTGCTAACCAGCTTCCAGATGTTGCTGATGACCCAACCGTAGTTAGGAGTAGCATAGCCATACACTGTCTCTGGGATTGGCCACCTCCGAATTCCAGGACCCATCAAAATCCAGCTCTGATCGCATCTGAGTCGCATGAAACAACCCCAGCAAAAGTTTACCGATATGCATTAAAAATTAATCTTGAAATACTTTTGCAATACAGTTAACGGAAACCAACCCCACAAATGCTGATTCGTTAGCTCGACTTTTGTGACATGCTAGGTTATCTCCAATTATCTCCAGGGGTGATATAACAGTTTCACAAAATTAATTTTACTCCATTTTAATTGAATGAGGTTCACATCTGGAAAATGAATGCAAAATTTGTTGGTTAAAGTGAAAGTAAAGAACAGCTGAATCCATTAACTCTGCTCTTATAACCTAAAGCTCTTTGCTTAATTTTGCTAAATTCATTGAGGATTTTGCTTTTAACTTGGACCTTGTGCCTCATTCTAACAGGGTGGCAAAATGCTATGGTCAAGTTGCATACTATTTATGGAAAGGTAATGACAAATATGCAAAGGCTCTGCTGAACCCAACACCAGGCAGTGGCACGGTGGTGCCACCGTTCTGTGGTTAAAGCTGCGTATTAGCTCCAAGGTGAGTTACTGAGCACTAACATGATAGTCCTTAAAAACTGAGGGTTTATCTCCATCTTCAAGCTAATGGTAATTATTTTCTAAATGAATATTTTCTCCCTAAGTGGCAGAAAATCTTCATGGAAACAAACATGAAACATAATCCCCAAGTCTTTGGGGGGAGGGGAAAGCTTATTCTAAATGTATGAGATCTTATTCAGTATTTCCCCCCAATACCTTTACACAGCTATTTGTGAATTTCTAATATAGAGTCTGTTTTTCAAATCCAAGCAAGACGTGAAATGAATGCCTACCACCCACTTACCACACAGCTATGAGATTTAAGGTTTATAAAAAAGCAAAAAGGGCTTTAAGAACTCTTTTTTTCTTCTGTCCTTAAAATGCTGACATTCTTCATAGGGAGACAAAACTGATGCATATACAGGAAAAAAAAATTAGAGAAAACTAGGGTCAAAATGCCTGACACTACTGTTGTGAAAGAAATACCAAAAGGAGTAATTACTGCGGATTAGAAGAATACTGGAAAGCTTCTTGGAGGATGTGGGACTTCCACTGGACCTTTTCGATGAGGAAGGGGGAAAGGCAGGGCATTGTATGACCAAAGGCAAGGGACAGAGACTGGGAGTAAATTTATGTTGTGGGAAGAGCAACACTGCCTCTGGGGAGCTGAGGTTCCCCATGCCTAGACAATAGGAGAAATAACCTGAAAAAGGAAAAACAATGCAAATTATGCAAAGTCCTAGAACGAAAGCAGAAGAATCTGGACTCAATGAAGTAGGTAATAGGGAGCCATAGCAGATTTTAAGCAATGATGACATGTTGTCAGTTGTTTTTAGAAGATCAAGCGGGTAGACTCAAGGAAGGAGAGATTACAAGCCAGGTGAAGCAAAAAGAGGAAAAACAGAGGCAAATTCAAGACTCATTTCAGAAAATACATGCCAGAAATACAAATGATTTTACACAAGGAAATAAAGGCTAACAAAATATTACAGTAATCAAGTGTGGGGTTGGGGAGGACATGAGCCATAACAACTACAAAAAAAAAAAAAAATTCTAAACACAGACAAGAAAAAAATCCATCTTTGTTCTCTCCTGAAGTAGGACACTACTTCTGTATTTGTAAAAATAATCTAATTCTTTTATATGTATACTTTGTGAGAAGGTCAGTACTCACAGCTCCTTGCTTTATAAGAAGTACAGCCCCAAAGGAGAGGGAAAGCAACACAATTGCTTAAAGCCTCTTAGATCACAGATCCTTCTGATGAAAGAAAGAAAGAAAGAAAGAAAGGAAGGGAGGGAGGAAGGAAGGAAAAGAGAGCAAAAGAAAGAAGAGGAAAGGAAAGGAAAGGAAAGGAAAGGAAAGGAAAAGAAAAAAAGAAAGAAAGAAAGAAAGAAAGAAAGAAAGAAAGGAAGGAAAAGGGAGGGAGGGAGGAAGGAAGGAAGGAAAGACAAGAAAAAAAAGAGAAGAAAAGAAAAGAAAAAAGAAAAGAAAAGAAGGAGGAAGGAAGAAAGGAAGGAAGGAAAGAAGGAGAGAAAAGGAAAAGAAAAGAAAAGAAAAAAGAAAAGAAAAAGAAAAGAAAAGGGAGGAGGGAAGGAAGGAAGGAAGGAAGGAAGGAAGGAAGGAAAAGGGAGGAAGGGAGGGAGGGAGGAAGGAAAGACAAGAAAAAAAGAGAAGAGAAGAGAAGAGAAGAGAAGAGAAGAGAAGAAAAGAAAGGAAGGAGGAAGGAAGAAAGGAAGGAAGGAAAGAAGGAGAGAAAAGGAAAAGAAAAGAAAAGAAAAAAGAAAAGAAAAAGAAAAGAAAAGGGAGGAGGGAAGGAAGGAAGGAAGGAAGGAAGGAAGGAAGGAAAAGGGAGGAAGGGAGGGAGGGAGGAAGGAAAGACAAGAAAAAAAGAGAAGAGAAGAGAAGAGAAGAGAAGAGAAGAGAAGAGAAGAGAAGAAAAGAAAAGAAAGGAAGGAGGAAGGAAGAAAGGAAGGAAGGAAAGAAGGAGAGAAAAGGAAAAGAAAAGGAAAGGAAAAAGAAAAGAAAAGGGAGGAGGGAAGGAAGGAAGAGGAAGGAACTCACAAAATGCATGTACTGCATCAAATGGACTGTGTCAAAATTTTATTGTCTACCATTTAATAAATATTTACTGAGAACCAGTCATGTACTAGCTATGCGTTAGATGGAATGGATAAGGTACACATACTAAGGTCAAATAGTAGCTCCTCCAAGCACCACAGATACATAAGAATCTGTCCCATCTTTCTAAATAAAGCAGTCATAAACTTGAAAACCAAGCACCAAAGGGAAATCACGGCACGCTCCTGAACAGTAACAAAGCTGCTTCCCTTTACCAAAGAAAAGTCTGAATTACAGGACGACAAGCAAAGGTGGAATTCTCCTGAAAGTGGAAAGTTTAACTACTGTTTGTCACAATTCTCTTTCATAAGAACTTCCAATGTAAAGAGTTGATAGTATAGCCCTTTGAGTTCAAAAAGATGTAATCAAGCCAGGTGTTGATTACCAGGGAAAAGAGGGAAGGAGGAAGACAGGGCATGCTTAATCTTTTTCCAGTGTTATCCTTTCAATAAGAGAAGCTTACATTTTCACCAGTTCATTACAAAACCTGATGACATTTACATGTTCAAACACATACTCCATTTAAATGAATGCATTGTGATTATTATAATTAAGCTCCTACCTGAAATTTATAATATATGCTGAAATAAATTGCATTTCCTTATTTTGCAGTCTCCTAAACTGTATTGGGCAAAGTGCCTTTGGGCATATTCCCTACATATACAAATTTAAATGGCAAAAGCAAATAAATGAATGGGCTTGTGAGCAACCTGTCTTGTCATTTGTAGTTTTCTCTCAAACAGAGGAAAATAAAGTAAGAAAATAAAAGTAAGCAAAAATAGGAAACTTCAATAGGATCTTTACATTTTAGGTAGCTCACTGATCAGAAAATTGAAAATCAAGCTTGTTTGACAAAAGGCACCGTGAATGGAATTATTGCTATAAAAATTGTATGTATACTCTATTGTGGCTCTACTTTTTTCAAATTATGGAAACGTTTTAGATTCTAAAAATATAAAGCTATTATCAGCATGGGCAGATTAATTAAGTAGCCAAAAATGTTTTAAAAAAATAAATGCCATAATACTAAAGAATTCTTGCCTAAAGAATTTTTGGTACAATTCCTTAGCATAGCCCAAGATGAGAATAAGCACGACAAATCTCGATCTATTCAGCTTTCATAAGCTTAAAAAGAAAATACTACTGTTCAGTAGTAAAGCTATAAAACCAAAGCTCCAAATGTCTTCGGCAATATATTTTATATTGCCAAAAAAAAAAAAAAAAAAAAAAAAAACAACCAGCAGTGATACTAAAAAGTAGGCTAAAAAACCAGAGAATAAAGTTTTAAATTACCTTAGAATTAAATCTCCCTTGTTTTCAATGAGTATATTCTCATGTTAAAATGCTCAGTGTCAGATTTCGTATTACTAAAATTACAATAAAAATGTTACGTCTGAATTGATAGATACTTTAAGACATTTGAAGTAAAGGGTTTTGTTTTGTTTTGTTTAGGTATCCTCCTACTATGTATAATGTTCAAAATTAACAGTTGCACTGCTTCTCATGTTAATGTACATGGTTTTGTAGTACGATTCAATGCATCAGACAGAACACAATTAAGGAATGGAACGGTGGTATCCGTTATATCCTCTTTGAACATACAGATGTTAAATCATCATACCTTACCAGTACATGCCTTTTGCAACTTATGTTTCACTTTCCAAATGCTCCGGGTTTAAAACAGAGCAGACTGCACTTTTGATAACATCTGCTACAACAAATAACAAAAAAAGAGTGTGAAGTCTGATGAATGTTTAAACAGAACATTTTTTATGGATCAGCTAAATCTTTTCTGCTTTTTAATTAAAAGTAAAGAAAATGGAACTTAATTATCCTGTAAAGATTAGCTTGTGGGCATCTTCCTGTAAATTACTTCTAATTGAAAGCAAATTGTCAAGTGACATTCAAAGTACTGTCCTTTAAAACACAGCTGTTCTACTGCTGATTTCAGTGCATTGCAGTGTTTTCTTGTTACAGTATGGCATATTTGAATATTTTAACAATTTCACTGGTTTTGTATAGATTTCCATTTAACATATCTTAATCACATTTCTTCGTGTAAAAAAAGTTAGCATCGTTAAGTGGTTTGCCGCATCTTGAACCAGCCTATCGTGAGAGCTCTCCACTGAAGTTTACTTTTAGATGTGTTTGCTTAAAGTACCACTACATCTGGACAACAGTGGTCCAGGAAGTGGATGATTATGGTCATTAGACTACTGCCACAACCCCACTCTTTAGGATCCCTGTATAATTAAGTCACAGTTTATTGATGCTTTCAAATACATTAAAAATTCCAATGAAATTCATAGGAGAGACTGAAAATAAACAGTTTTTCAGAATTTAACACTTGACAAAAACTCCAGTTCTTTTTAAAAATTTTAAATAAACACCTAATGGGCAATATGGAGATAGCTAACATAGGAATTCTTAATGCAAGACTTTTAGCACGAAGACTGATAAGATGCAAATGAGGAGCACAAATGCATTAACGCACGAAAATGTTTCTACTTCTATCCACTTACATTTGTATCCATCCCCCAGTTACTGTTGATCAGTTACTATTGCTTAGGACTGTACTCAGCTCTTGAGATGTAACAAAGTCGACAGAATTCCAGCTCTAACAGAACTTAGGCTCCAGAGGAGGAAGAAGGAAAATTAATCCTAGAAAACTGTGGACATCAGAGAAGGTGGAGAACTCTGGGCACAGACTGTTGAAAACAACCCAACAAACAAGTGGCGGGGTACTTACTTCAGGTGATGGTAAATGCTTTAAAGAAAAATAAAGCAGAGTGAGGTGCCGACCACGGACAAAGGAAGGAGGCACTATGCTCTCTGGGGTGGTCGGAGAAGACTGCTCTACTAGAACAACACTTGAACACGGCCCAGAGTGGATGTCTGAGAGGGGGGCACACATACCCTGCTGTATGACAGTACAGAGAGGAGTCCCTTCCGAAAGAATTCGGAAGGAAGAATTTTGATAGTCCAAAAACACAGCTTGAGAAAGGCCAAAGTTAGGAAGGTAAAGGATTATGAACTATAAAGTCTGCAGATTTACATGTTTGCTTAGCCAGTAACATAATTCAAACCGTGAAACCAATGAATGCCACTTTACTTCCCCAGATATGTTCCCAAGTTGTTGACTGAGCTCAAACCTTATGCAATACAAGCGGCTTATTTTTACATGATGATACACTAATGTTTTTCTCCACAACAAAACAATCTGTATGAGCTGCCCTAACTGTAACTGACTGGTATAGGTAAATAGGGAGGGAGGGAAGGAGGGAGGCAATGTATAGTTATGTAAGCAGGCAGACAGATAAGGTCTAAATATTAACATTCAAAGTTTTTTTTTTCAATAAGCAAAATGGCATTCTGTAACAGTGCAGGACTAAATCTTAAGTATAATTTGGGTTCTGTTTTTATAGCAATACTTGTGGAGGCTAAGAAAAGATAACTAGAAAATAAAATCCTGACTCTTACTCTCATCTGCTCAAGCATACTAACGTATACAGAAAATTAAAGGGAAAAGAAAGACAAGAGAAAGACAGTGAAATGGGAACTTTGGATGTGTTTTAAAGTCACTTCAAAAGAACTGGAAAACAACAAAAAAAGGAGTAATGCCTGAACTTGTTTATACGTTAAAGACATGTTCTTCCTTAGTGTTGAAATGATGTGGGCTCATGTGTTGCCAATACCATAAATCCCATTAATTATCTTTAACAAAATTCACTGAAGGTGTTTTTAAAAAAAAACCTATGTCCTAGTAATTATATAAATTATAATTGAGATGTAGAAAATATACATTTTAAAGCATATGGATTCAAATTATGAAATTAAAATACACAATTTAAAGCAATATAAGAAGCAAGCATATTTCAGTTAGGCATTTAAAAGCTGTTCATCTAAGCTTCTACTATGGGCACAAAATTAAAACGTCATTTTATGAAGCAACATTTAAAATATCCAGCAATGTACAAAATCACCACAACACTATCCATCATGCACCCAGGACTTGGTCCCAAACATGAACCCAAGACTTGGTCCCAAACTTGAGATGCATAAAGTTAAAAGATTAAAATGAAAAAAGGAGGAGGAGGAGGAGGAGGAGGGGGAGAAGGAAGGGGAGGGGGAAGGGGAGGAGAAGGGAGGGAGGGGGACAAGAAGAAAATTAGGCATCAGTTGTCCATAATTAAGTTTAGCTTTAAAAAAAACTAATTTAGGGGCACCTGGGTGGCTCAGTAGGTTAAGCGTCCGACTTCAGCTCAGGTCATGATCTCACACTCTGGGTTCGAGCCCCACATCAGGCTCTGTGCTGACAGCTCAGAGCTTAGAGCCTGCTTCCGATTCTGTGTCTCCCTCTCTCTGCCCCTCCCCCACTTGTGCTCTGTCTCTCTCTGTCTCTCAAAAATAAATGTTAAAAAAAAGAGAGAGAGAGAGAGAGAGAAAAGAAACTAATTTAGCCACTTTTTCACTTCAGCCTGCCTAGGAACCACCTGAAGAGCTTGTTAAAACCCAGATTCCTGGGCCACTCTTTCAAGATTATAAACCAGTAAGTCTGGGGTAGAATTCAGGAACTAACAAGCTTTCAAGGGGATGCTAAGGCTGCTGGATCCTAGGGAATGACAATCATTTTGGCTAAACAATTTCTCCATTAATTAAATATTGCAAATTTTGCTTTTATATAAAATTGAACCTTTTACCCAAAGGAGAGAATGGTGCCCTATCTTTTTCATACCAATAATTCTGAATATAAATTTTAAAGAACATAAATATTTGGTTTGGGAAATAAATATTTCTTTCCCAGTAAATATTCCAGATTTCATTATTTACACTTGTAATCAGCAATATTATCTATAAATGAAATGTAATCATTACATATGTAAAGAAAGTGAATGAAATTTCAGGGTAGCCCAGATTCCATTGAAAGGATTCTGAGTCAGGATCTTTGAATACAAACTTCAATTTGTACCTAAATATTCTAGTTAAATTCAATGTAAGTTGCACAACTTTGAAATAAAATAGAATATAATGATTCTTTTTTTAATGTTTATTTATTTTGAGAGAGAGAGAGAGAGAGAGAGAGAGAGAGTCAGTCCCAAGCAGGTTCTGCGAGGCTTTATTTCAGGAACCATGAGATCATGACCGGAGCCAAAATAAAAAATTGGAAGCTTAACCGACTGAGCCATCCAGGTGCCACTATAGTGATTCCTATACTAGGGAAAATATGACTCAATTTTGTATCCTCCAAAAGTTACCAACAAATAAACAGCATGATAATATGGTAAAAATGCCCATTAAGGTAAAAACTCATTCATTTATTCAGTGCCCAAAATAAATTAGAATTTAATTTTTTCTTTGCTCTCCCCCTTCTCTTCTTCCAATAACCTTCCATTTTCTTCAACTTTCAGCTCAAGCTTCAGTCAATATAAAGCCTTCCTATCTAAATTTATTGTGTTCTATCCATCTATTTATCTGACTATTCTTCTCTGAATATTTTTACTACTCAAGTATTTCATAAAATTTAGAGTGGAACCTTCTGTCTCCTTTTTGTCCTATAGCATTCAGAATAAATGGTCAATGAAGAGTAGATTGCCAGGTTTCTTTTCATTTTCAACCGCCCTCAAAGAAATCACTATTATACACCTGAATTGCTTTAACAGACTCTGAGATGCACTGCCTGCCTTCAACCTTTGTAATTATTGTTTGATGATACCAAACTATTGGATTATTTGATCCTTGCCCCAAAACTTAACATTGATATTCCAAAATCAACAAATTCTAGAATTTCCAAGAATGTAGAAACTAAAAGTCAATGCCAAAGTTGTAATCGTTTTCTTTATCCTTTCCTTCTGCACCCTAACCTCCCCCAAATGTATACATCCTTTAATCCACTAATCTTACTCCTTGAAATCTCTCCTTCAAGAAAAACCTAGAAGCAAATGACTATATGCATTAATTTAGTCATTGCAGTTAACATTTATAGAAACATTAAAATAGGGTGTTTAGATAAAATGTAGTAAATCGGCTAAGACTACAGAGCAGATAGGCAAAATGAAAATCAGTAAGACCATGCAAAAATATGGAAAATACTTCTTTCTTTAAGTTTGTTCATTTGTTTTCAGAGAAAGAGGGAGAGAGAGAGAGAATGTGCATGGGGGAGGGTGAGGAAAAGAGGGAAAGAGAGAATCCCAAGCAGGCTCTGTGCTGCCAGTATACAGCCTGACTTGGGGCCCAATTTCAGAAACCGGGAGATAATGATCATGAGATCATGATTCAAGCTGAAATCAAGAGTTGGACATTTAATCGACTGAGGCTCGGAAAATCCGTCTTCTCATAAGCACACTAAAATTATATCTATATTATGATCACATATAGAAACATAAAAATGTGGAGAACAGAAAACCCAATGTATTATGATAGTCAGGTATTTTTTGTTTATATTTTCATGAAACACTGAAGTCAATACATGTCAAATACAGACTTCTACATCTTCTATATCTCCATTTCTGGAGTTATGCAATATATATAATGAGCTTCATCATTTAGAATGATGAGACAGAGTTTCTAGAAGGTCTTAAATTATCATAAGTTTCATTACGTTCACCTTAAATGGGGCATAAACTCTTCACTGAGACTTTCAGTAAAGGTTACAAAAAAACAGAGTTTCTGGGTAACCATCAGTTAAGTTCAATTAATCAAAATACCCAATGGTTCATTCCAGGTTTTACCTCGGACTGTGTACAAGGATAACTAAGAGCAGATGCGTTTTGTTGTCACATCCTTTGTTACAAGGTTTGTATACAATTATAGACCATATTACTCAGGACTTCAGAACTGAATGGGAATTGAGCAGCTGAAGTCCAGGCCATTCCTTTGAAAAGGAATGTCTTCCAGCTATTTTTCTTTCTGGTTACATTGAATTTTCATATGGACCTAACTACGGATAAATAAAAGCCAGAATAGCTCCATGACTGACTTATTCTCATTTCAAAATTCTGGCATTAAAAAAAAAAAATCCAGTAACTAATCAGTTAATATTAATGTGTTCAAAGATTGTGCATGTCTACTAAATAATAGTACAACCTTATAGAGGGACAATTTAAATCCAGACTCCTTGAGCTCATTTATCATCTTTTTCTGTAACCCTATAATAGTTCTTTTGGAACAGAGGAAGAAGATAAATGGTTCCCTGAGAAACAAATATTTACAAACCTTTTGAAACTGCTTTTTAAGTAGGAAAGGAAATATTCCATTATCTATGCTGATCATATGAGAATTCACTACACAGGATCAAGGAAGGGTGTGTGCTGTTCAACCTCATAATCATTTGCAAATAAAATCAACCAATTCCAGATTTCAAACTTATAAATGAAATTCCAAATCCCAGTCATCTCTTTACATAATTACAAAGGGGATTCTGACTGCCTATTTCCTAAATAGATTATCTAATATATGGATCATCTACCAGTACCTTTACTGGTTTACTGTGGTGCATTCCCCATCACTTGGCCCTCGAAAAGAAACGAACAGGGGTTAAAATGCAAAAAAACATCAATGGTAAATTCCAATCCCCGAGTGTCACATGATCACAGCACATGTTAATCATTAATATACTTTTTTGCTTTAACTGGAATAAGAAACCTTTCTCCTCTAAAAACAATAAAGCATTTGGAAGCTGAATAATACAAGCAATAGCCTAAATTTTTCATTTCACTTTGCATATATAGAAAAAGCCGTAAGACAACACATCAGCATTGACCTCAGTTAGCCATGATGAAAATCTGATGTGTGTCACTTAATCAGACACTACAGAGGTAACACAGAACCCTTAATTCCTAGAAAGCAATTCAAATCATGAGATGGTAAATTATAATTCTTGGCTTCTGATACCAATGCCTTCATTTAAAAACTATATATATAAACACGTAAAGCATGAATTATTCAGCATTATATACATATAGAATACTATGCTTTGTTGTTACTGTTTCCTTGGTCCTTATTACAAGATTATTCTTCCATCCACACAGACTACGATGTGACCTATGAGAGTCTCAAAACCCTAACAAACTGTATAAGAAAAAAAAAAAAAGAACTGGGTAGGATTTACTTCTATTAGTTGATCCTGTCCCAACACTTTAAATATTACACACACACACACACACACACACACACACACACTGACTTCTCAGTGTTCTCAAGATTGGGTTAAAGGCATTTTAGAAAAGTAGTTTAAGGGGCGCCTGGGTGGCGCAGTCGGTTAAGCGTCCGACTTCAGCCAGGTCACGATCTCACGGTCCGTGGGTTCGAGCCCCGCGTCGGGCTCTGGGCTGATGGCTCAGAGCCTGGAGCCTGTTTCCGATTCTGTGTCTCCCTCTCTCTCTGTCCCTCCCCCGTTCATGCTCTGTCTCTCTCTGTCCCAAAAATAAATAAACGTTGAAAAAAAAAAAAAATTTAAAAAAAAAAAAAAAAAAAAAAAAAGAAAAGTAGTTTAAGAATACCACACTGAGGTCATTTATCAGGATCACCTGGGACTTCAACATAACCCTTAGTATGTTATTTTTTTCTCTATCATTTTTGTTTTGTTATTATTTTTAATATGGTAAACATGTCCAACGGCTGTAATATGTTTCCCCAATCCAAAATGAATGATAAAGACAAGCTACTAATTTGAAATTTAAACACTTGAATAAGCTGGAAGGGGGATAAAGCAGAAACTGAGAGAACACAATGGAATGGGAATTGCTCAGACTAACTATGCAATAGGGTAAAGCACTCTGGCACGAACCATGTCACCGAATGAAGTGAAAGTATGTCATATGCCACCTTCGGGGTTATGTCACTGCTCGTTTGGTACACCATTCGCTCTTCTCTGTACCTACTACATACTACTAAACGTTAGAACATTTACTCATCATATTCAACATATATAACCTTGCAGACAGGAGAGGCAGAGTGTTCTGAACTGAGACCTTCTCACATCTCATATTAAATATGCACTTGTTTTTCACAGTCAGGTGTATGGACGTATCTTATAAACTCTATAAAAAAAGTAACATGTTAAGTTTGTGAGACTATACCAACCCTAAGCCAAATCTCACAAGCTTTGAGAACATAAAGTTTTTATTGACATCGATGACTACAAGTTTTATGTTCAATACATGTTTTTGATTCATGATCAGTGAACTGAAATTTTAATGTTAAAAAAATAATCACACTTAGACTGAATATTTTCTTGAAAGGGTATATAAAAGGCTTTCAATAAGTTTTTCTATCTGATGCCTGAGTTCCCAGGGTATTTTATATTACCTAAAATTGTCTAAAGTTTTCAAAAACATACTTTCTCAAATAAGAGAACAAAAGGCCACAGATTTAGTCCCCAAAACTCTGTTTAAAGCTATATGACACTCTTCTTCTGGCCATTCATTCTGTATTATCATATAGTTGCATATAGTTTCCTTAGACAATAAGCCATGAGAGGATAGGAATCATAGTGCAAAACTGACTGATATTTACTAGGTGTTTATGTGCCACATCTATTAATAGGCATTTTCACCTACATGGTCACATCATTTTTTAACAAGTTGAACTTATTTTTTTTTGATTGTATAATAAAATATTTCCTGAATATGTCTGCGCCCATATTTTTTAAACAGCTTTGCTGATGTGAAATTGATATACAAATAGCTACATATATTTAATATATGTAATTTGGTGAGTGTGGACATATGCATACACCTGTGGAAAACATCACCATGATCAAGGTGACAGACAAATAAATCACGCCCAGAAGTTTTCCTATGTTGCATTCATTATTGGATTCCTCCATTCTGCAGCAAAATCCTTTCCAATGATAAAATGAGGTTATGAAAAGAGTTCCCCAAACCTGGTCCAAACATTCGATTTGTCAATGGCAGTTACTCTGAACAATGTCTCTGAAATGGGGTTGATTGTGCCTGTGCTATATAAAATAGGATAAGGCAGATAAATAGTGTAAACAAGTGAAATTAAATGCATATAAAGTGCCTAACAAGCATTATGTGTTATGCGTAACACATAGCAGGACGCTCAAAAGTTTCCTTCCCTTCTCCAGGAGTAATAAGTAAGATACGTACGTATTTATCAAAACGTCATACTACTGATGCCCAAAGGATATCACGAATGAAGGAATAAATGTTCCTGCATTCCCCTCCTGTTAACTCCATATGTAACGCATAAAGCAAGCGTGCCAAGAACTAAATCTATCCACTTATCTACTAGAATATCTATAACAGTATTTAATGTCTATTTTTCCTTTCTTTTTTTCAAGTTCAAGAGAAATCATTCAAATATTTGCCAATTTCAAGTGCATTGTAACAAATACTAAAATCAGAGGAAATAGGCTATTTAGAAATACTGTACATAGGTATAATGAAGAACTGATTTTTAAATAGAAATGAAGAAGATAATAGCACATTTTAGAAAATGATGGAATCATCAAATCCCATTCAAGAGTTTGAAATAAATCTATGTGCTTACATATACAATTCATTCTGGAATCATTAAAAATGTTATAACAGAACATTTGCACTTCCAATTTCCCTACTACAGCAATCTCAACAATTGGGACCCACAAAGAGAATGAAATTTGATTTTTTTTTTTTTTTTTTTTTGCACATCAGTTGCATTAGGACAAGCTGGATAGCATTTTTTCCCATTGAGCCAGTCTGCTCGGTAAAAGATATGAAAAGTTCACCTACTAGCTAGCCCAGCACTTGGGCAAGCTTCCATACCCTTAAAGAAGCATGAGCTTCCCTTGATGGCAGAAATGATGCTATATACGGGAATTCAGTCACAGCACGTCGAACTATGTCATCTTCGAAATCACAGAACTTTTTTGAAAAGAAGAACCCCAAAAAGCTGCAGATTTCAGCACAGAAGATGGAAACAAGAATTGGGGCACCTGGGTGGCTCATGATTTCGGCTCAGGTCATGATTCCAGGATTGTGAAATGGATCCCAATGTCAGGCTACCCGCTGAGCAGGGAGCCTGCTTCAGATTCTCTCTCTCCCTCTCTCTCTCTCTCTCCCTGCCCCTCCCCTACTTGTGCCTGTATGCTCACTCTCTCCCACTCTCTCTCAAAAAAAAAATAAATTAACATTTTTTAAAAAGATGGAAATGAATAAAACTGAACTTTGGCAAAAAAGATTCATAGCAATGAGATGTTTGTAAAAGATACAGAAAAAGATCCAGGTTTGTCTGAAAGCACAATGTTTGGTAACCCACTCACTATCAGTTAAGATAGAGGAAAACTTCTTTTTAGAGATCCTCAAAATTTGTCAGCTGGCTTCACTTGCTTTGATGCCCAAGTGATTTTTCTCCCTAAAGCATAAAAATGTCTCGATATCTTCACACATACCTTCGTTTCCTAATGAGATACACACAATAATATAACTCTTTGCCTTTCCCATAGAAATAATACGCACATATATTAGATTGCCATACAATAATACGATTTTCTTAGATTTGAGTATCATAGTCACTGTTGATCTTTGTTTAAATTATTTTTTATTCAATAATAAAAATGTCCATGCATGTAAAGTTGTAAAAAAGTATATTTTATATCAGCATTAATTATTTCTTCAAGTAGATAGTTGAACCCACATTAAATCATCAAATTCCTCCACTACGTTGTGCATAACTTGGTATAAAGGACAATGGCTTATGTACCTTTCTATTTGTGGCACTTAGAATTACACCATATACAAAAGGGGCAAATAGTACCAAGGAATTGCAAGATCTGAAGCTTATACAATTGGGGGGGGGGGGGCTCTGTAAGAGAACACACAATGGCCAATGCAAAGAACGTATGAAAGCAAGTATTTAGTTAGAAAGAGAAATCTTAGTAAATTGCAAATGTTAAAAATAGGACAATTATTTTTCCAGCTCAACTTCCCCGTAACCACGATCCCAATTATGCCTCCAACCGTTCCAAAGTATGGCACAGGGAAAGTTAAAGAGGAATGACTTAGAGGCCTTAATCAACTGTAGTTAAAATAGCTTAATTTTGATATTTTTATAAAAATATTAGACCACTTGAACACACTGCTTGAGCTCCTCCCAAAGCTTTAAAAAGGGCCTCAGCTAGCTAGGCGTCCTGACACTTGAGGTTTTACCCAGCTTCTGGAGGGCTGATTGTTACTGACAATGTAAAGATGATAATGGGAAGGACTTTCATTGATAGATACCAATGAAATCCTTTTAGAATTGACCTGAGAGACTTACAACACTCTAAAGCCCATCTACAATATGAAATCACGCAAGAATCGACTCCTGTTTTGCCCCTTAACTCCTTAATCCCCATCACCCTCTACCTTCCAAGGATCTATTACATAATAAATCTGGCAAATGATTATCCAGGCAAACCTTTACTTGCTTCTTCCAGTGACAAGTAGCTCTCTACCCTACAGTGAAGGCCATTCCATTTTGAACAGTTCTAACTGCTCTACTGATGCTGAACCCAGATCTGCCCTTGGTATGTAGAATGCAAACCCAGAAAGCCCTTTGAAATGAGTTCTTTTGAGCTGTAAAGAAAGTTAATTCCTTTTCTACACGATTTCCTCAATTATCTGAACACAGCTCTCATATGAAACCTATAATTTTCTTTTCCTATTAAATATCTCCAATTCCTTCAGTTATTGCCTGGCTGTTAACATCCTCCAGACATAGTTGAGTTTTCAGAAGGACACGGACGTTGAATATGATACCCAAAACGTGATTGACCAGTACGAAGCTTGGCAAGACTCCTTGTTAAATACCAAACACTGTAGAATCATTCCAGACTCCCATTAAAGGCTCATATTTAACTGAAACACCTAAGAAGTTTTAACTCTGGCAGAATACACGGTTCACTCTTCTTGCCCTGTACGCACACGGTTGACTTTTTAAAGCTTTTTAATTAAGTATTACCAACGGTTTTAGAACATCATCCTAGCCTGCAGAGTTCTGAAAGTTCACGCTTCCATTAAGAGACATAGAAAAACCCATAAACTCATTTAAACAAAAAGAATTCAAGATTTCCAGGCATGTATTAATTTTGCCCATCTCCACCTTCAGTACTTGAGTCTGTCTCCAGAAGACCAATGACATATTTCTGTTGGTTCATGTACCAGACCCAACAGTTTAGACAGGAGAGACATTGGGAGAGATTAGTAAGAAACCCAGAGATATATGCCTCCATGTGTTACAGTTCCAAGATCCACAAAAATAAGTAATAGTTCACAACAATGAGTCTGAATGGTTCTTTCCCCTTCAAATAGAATCAACACAATTGCAGTTGATAAAAAGAAAGCAAGTTCTCTTGGGGAGGGGTTGTTTTAGGGATTTCTGTGAGGTTGAAGTAAATATAAGAACTTACATTCTTTTGTAAGGAGTTCTTCAGCCTATTCTCCCTGTGGCTCTCTTATTCATCTTTTTTTTTTTTTTAACATAGGTTAGTCCAAATGAAAATATTAACACTCCATTATTAGTAAGTACCTAAATGTCTCAAACGCTTCTCTTGAATTCAATGTTGTGTCTTTTTCTTTTTTTCAAATTACCCATTTGTGCTCAGCTTTGTGCTTCCTTCTAGACATAGACTCTTTAGAGTTCTCCTGGAGCAACTGTGCTTCCTAATTCATAGGTAATTTCTAAAAGAATATGACAACACCTGATCCCACCTCTTAACCCTTTTAGGCTGAATTTGAATGAATGATTCAACATAGATCATCAACCTGACTTTCTCAAAGGAGATTTTGACATTAGAATAAATATATGTGGCAGAAAGGTTAACTTATCACTTAAATATGAAACAGATTTCTTTATAATCTGCATATTCATGAAAACAGACAATAAGGTATCATTAAGTGGGAAGATGTCTTCAAAGAGTACTGTCAACTCATCTATCCCTACTGAGAAGATATTTATTAGAAATCTTCAGAAGCATAAAACTCTGTGTGCATCCATAGTTTGGGGTTTTTTTCCCCCCCATATTCTCCCTGACCAGAGGATTATATTTCCTGACCCTGGCAAATGCCTGAGCCATTTCATTGAGCCATCTCTAGTTGAACCACCAGTAAAAACAATTCTTCCCCCAAAAGCCTAATGAATATTTTGCCTGGAGTACAAAATTGTAATGCTTCAGAATATTCCCAATGCCTCATGATCCCAGGAAGCTCTACAGGTTCTTAGGTCACACACATCCACTTATATTAAGCACTAATGAATATTAAGGAAAACAGAATTAAATTGGAATTAAAGTGGAATTAACATGGCCTCAAACCTAAAACGTTCACAGCTGGTACTCCAACAGTAGTGATAATGGTCAATAACAAAATTTCCAAGGATTACCACTTAATCTAATCATCACAAATATCCATTCAGAGAAACTACAGATATAGATATAGTTTAGATATAGGTCTATCTATGTATAGATATAGAAACAGATATATGACATTAACACACCAATTATGGTAATGTTACATATATTCATACAACATAATAGAAACTACCTCCTATAATATTGACAGAATAATTTAATTTTTAATGTGACTACATTATTTCCCATTTGTTGAAAATATTCATGGAAAAACCATGTGTATGAAAAATCCTAAGGTACTGAACGGAGTTTCCTGGATTGTGTATCTCTCCTGGAATAAAAGCCTCATGAGGGTTTGTTTTATGTCTGCCTTAGTAAGTACATTATCCCTAGAACCTAATTTCATTTCTGACACACTTCTCTTCAAACAATTTGTTCAATAAAATCTAAATGTCCCCAACATGCTTTCCTAGCCTCCACACTATTCAAAAATGTAACATCTTTCAGTTGGGCTATTGGGGGTTAGGGCAGATCACAGTCCCTGGGAGACATTTGTCCCCTCACCCTTGAGACTGGTTCCGAACAATTTGCAAGGAAAGATTAATGTTCTTACTCCTCATCAATAGCAACAAGTTTAAGAAACTGCTGACCAACAAACAGATCATGTAAGTCTTCTAACAGTCACTCTTGGTCACATTACCCTATTTGGTTTTCTTCATACGCTTACCCCAATCTGAAATTACATCGTGCATTGACTGAATTACTGTTTTTATTGCCTGTTGCCCACCTCTAGAATATAAACTTTAGAGAGAACCTACCTTCCTAGGGCACAAATGACCTCCATACATAGAACAGTGCCAACAAGACTCAGAGAAAGATCACAATACACATTGTTAAAAGAATAAACAAAACTGTAGAAAAGAAATGATACGGAATTTCTTAATAGGCAACCTCCATCATTTGTAAGACAAAACATCAGTAAGTTTTTCAAAAGAAGAAAAATTACAACATTAAATGGATTTATTCATTTTAAAGCATGCTATATTCTGATTTTAAGAACACCAAAATATGAATTCTAAAATCAAGAAATATGTTTTGGCTTTGTCTTCTTAAAATTACTCAAAGATTTATACAGTTGTCAGAGTTCTCGTCAACATGGATTAGAAAGTGCCTTCCTACTATGTGATAAATCCCATGACTCGTAAGAAATAAAACACGTTAGTTGCTCTGGGAAGGTTTCTAAATGATGACCTTCCAATTTCTCTTGAGCTTTTAAATTTTTTTTAACATTTATTTATTATTGAGAGACAGAGACAGAACATTAGCATGGGAAGGGCAGAGAGAGGGGGAGATACAGAATCCGAAGCAGGCTCCAGGCTCTGAGCTGTCAGCTCAAACTCACGAGGGACTCAAACTCACAGACCGTGAGATCATGACCTGAGCCAAAGTCGGACACTTAACCAACTGAGCCACCCAGGTGTCCCTCTCTTGAACTTTTAAAACGATGAAATTACCTACTGACCTCAAAGGTTTTTCGATTAGGAAACACCAATGTAGTCACATCACCTCATTTTAAAGAAGAGAATGAACTGAGACCCAGAGGTTCAGGGATTGTTACCTCAAAGGCTGGAGAAGTCTCTCATTGCTACGTCTCTTTCATCTTCTTCAATGACTCTTTCTACTTTGCTAAGAAAAAACACTTTGTACAAAGCATGGTACATAAGAGGAGCTCAATATATGTCAGTTCCACTTATTCCTAGACTTGTATCGACTGGGAATAAATAAACAAAAAAATCCTAAATTTTCAAATCCTGTAATAGATCTTAAGTTAACTGCATGGTTCTTTAGAAAGATCTTTTTATAAAGATGTCCTTTATAACATCTGTTGTTAGACTGTGAAAAGTTGCACTGGGGAAAACCAAGCTATTTCAAATGAGAATTTGCACTGAAATATTATTGTTGTTTAAAAAAATAATAGTAATAAGGGGGAGGGGTGGGAGGGAGACAGACCAAAACAGAGAGAAAAATGACACAGAATGTGAATGAGAGAGATGTCAACCATTCCGTAACTCGGCAGGTTTGTCAAGCTCTAGATTTCATTTTAGCCCACTTTGCAGAGTTCAACTCTGATCTAACTACTAGCACGATTTTTGGGCGTCTGTTTGCAGATGCAGTAGAGTTATCAATCCGAACAGACACACAATCCGGGTCCAATGTCACTTCTCCTCATTATGTTAATAGTTAATACATGCAAATGAAAACACTCTAGCAATTTGATTTCTTTGAAGATAGTTTGCATATTGTCTTAGCCATAATGACTGTACACTTCCCTCAGCCTCCATTTATGCAAGGGTAGTTTAGTTCATTTTTATCAGCTCAAGTTCATTTTGGCTGCTATTGGAATGTATGTGCATGTTTCTTTTTTACCTTTTGCCTAATTACCATTCAGGTACCATAAGCAGATTTTTCATGCTATTGGTGTTTTTCTTAATTAAGAAACAAATGAATTCTCCCTAGCAAAAAAGATGGAACAACAGAATAAGATGCCAGGGGCTGATGTTCTGTTTCTTAATTGAAGCAGTTCTATTGTTCGGTGTCGGTAGTAAGGGGGCAGAGATGTCATAAGTGTAGAATGTTAATAGTACAAAAATAACATAAAACTACTTTTAAAAATAAAGAAGGGATACAAAAAAAATGCTGTAAGAGCCTTGAAAACATAGATTTTTATCCACATATTAATTCTGACAGTAACAGAGTAGCTTAATTTACAAATCCCTCACACTTAGAAAGCCTGAGGTTCTAACCTCAGTCCTGAGAGATATGCCTGCCCCACTCTGCTTGTCTAGTTAACTGTACCCTACTTATTTGCTCTTCATCAATTAAGGAGACACCCAGGGGAACAATTTCTTTAATTTGTGAATAAACTATTTCTCTTTTAATTTGCATTCTTCTTTTCCTACCCACAGTAAATTTCAATGTCCTACTGACATATTCATAAGTGTTACTACAACCATAAAATACGATGCATGCAAATTCATGCACACTCCTCTTCTATTTTTCCTAAGGTGATGAAAACTTCAAGGAATCAAGATTTTAGGAGAAAGCTGAGTCTTTTACTCACTTCTTCTATACTGATGGCACAAGTCTGGACTAGTGAATAACATAAAAGATCACGTTTTTCTCTTTAATAAAAGCCACGGAGTATTCTTTTACTCATGACTTTATCTCTTTTTCAGATTAGTAAAGTCCCACCTTACTATTATTTAACTTAAATTTCATTAACACATGAAAATCCACTACTGCCTTTTACAATAAACAGACATAATAAGAAGATTAAATAAGAAACATAGAGTAATATATGTTTACTAAAAGAGAAAGAAGATTATTTAAAAAATGACCCTGGGTATCAATTACTACATTACTAAGTTTCTACTGATATTGATAACATTGTATTTGCCATCATTCACGCATCTGAGTTATGAATGGGATATACCTAAAAATTAAATAGACTAAAAGAATTTTTAGATATATATAAATAATACAGATGTGAATGAAAGGTTTCCTTCTGTAGAAAGGGATCATAACCCACTTGTTTTATCATTAACATCATTGTGTGTAGGCAAGATGATTCTTTATTTATTAAAACTTAATATTTTATGATAATGTGGAATATCATGAAAAAATATCTCTAGGTTACTCTGATAGCATAATTCACGGCTTTTGAGAAGCAAATGATTTTAAATTTGAGAGGACTTTTAAAACGTTCTCTCGAAGTGCAGAAGTGTTTCATAAAGTCATCCCGATGAATGTCAACAGGATAATTAGAAGAGAGTTCTTTATACAAACATCAGTAAGAAGTAAATTTGTAACACACAAAATTACATATGCACACTGAGGAAAAGATCACGTGTACTGCCATTACAAAATTCACAATCCCTATTTTTTGTGAAAATCCTAAGATAAATTTCAAAGATCTTTACGAACTCACAAAATCTGATATCCTACGAAACTGTCAAGGGATTTCTTAATCCGATTGCTTTTCATTTTACTAATTTTAAACAAAACTGTGAACCATCACCAAAAATAGATCTATATGTATGTTTTCCTTATACTCTGATACATTAGAAGAGGATCCACATTGGGGCGCCTGGGTGGCTCAGTCGGTTAAGCGTCCGACTTCAGCTCAGGTCATGATCTCGCGGCCCGTGAGTTCGAGCCCCGCATTGGGCTCTGTGCTGACTGCTCAGAGCCTGGAGCCTGTTTCAGATTCTGTGTCTCCCTCTCTCTCTGACCCTCCCCCGTTCATGCTCTGTCTCTCTCTGTCTCAAAAATAAATAAACGTTAAAAAATTAAAAAAAAAAAAAAGAAGAAGAAGAGGATCCACACTAGTCTATTTAACAGAGTCACTCACATAATAATAAAACGTTATGTGATATTCATTTATTGAGTTGTTTTTGATCAGGCAAACTATGAAATAAGATCTGGAGACAAGTCTTTTCTTTCCTCACTTTCTTGAGCTTCTATAATATTAGGATGGCTGGGAAAAGGGAAAAAAGCCAAGCATTTGGAGCGATGAGAGGTATATATTCTATATCCTATATCTATGGAAGTATAGACCAGAATGAATATAATTTTTCTTAAGACTGTTTCTAGAAACCCATGAAATTTTACTATTTCTTCAAATTCTTCAAGTAGAGTCTACCAATGCCCATTATCAACCTTAATCCAGAGGCAAAATGTTGAGACAACACATTTTCCTACCCTTGCAGCAGTGTGAAGCTGCTGTTTTTCCCCACCCTCACCCCCACCCCGTCTCTGACTTGCTAGCATGGTGTCCCTGCCAAATTCTTGGCATTGGAAGAGAGAGGGAAGAGGCCATACCATAACGTGTTGATAATGAGGAGATAGAAATAGCAAACCAGCTGGATTGTCCTAATAAAGTATGTCTGGGATTTAGAGACACAACAACTATGTGTTCAGGTCATCCAAATGCATTTTAACCAATTGGTTACTTCAATGACCTTTTCAGATACTCCACTCAGGATCTTTCTAAATGAAATTTTGTGCATTAATTCTAGCACTGTTTGGATAAAATCTCTAGTACTCATGGTTTCTAGGGATATGACTATAGCCAAGGCACTTCATGTTACTTAATACCCACAACTTAGAAAAAATGGTCTATAACAGATTTCACAAATTTTAAAAACATGTACTGGTTTATAGCTACATATGGATAATGAACAGATTACATTTTACTATGAATGTTTGTTATACTGAATTTCCTAGTGAAGCTTGAAATATTTTCTTCCTTGGGGAAAAAAAAAAACTTAAAAAAATACTTTGGGGCTGTCAGAGTAAAAAAGTTCAATTATTTAGGATATTCAACAAGAGGTATCTTTTTACTCCAAGTAGGAACACTATTTACAAAAAAAGAAAGTACTGCATTTAAATATCCATCTATTTTAAAATATGCAAGCCAAATACCTTTAAATTTATATTTTGGATCTCTGGGGTTATTTATTTCCAAGACAAGAATAATTTATTTTCCTGGATTCGACCTCAAAAATGCCAATAATAAAGAAAAATGTTTTGCTAGCATATGCCTGATACTGTCCTAAACTCTTTGCATGTATTAATTGATATAATGCTTACGATGAACCCACTGTAACCGTTTCTTTAATAACCTCTTTTCAACAAATGGAGGAAACTGAGTCACGGGTTCAGCAACCTGTTCAAGGACATGTTAAAGGAAGCAGCAGGGCTGGCATTGCAACCCTGATATAAGACTCCAAAGTTCTGAATCAAGATACCATACTCCTTCCCTCTCTCAGGAGTGACTGTACACAATCAATCACCTTCTAAATACAAAGGTTAACATGTGTCTTTGTGCCCCACATCCATTCAAGTAGTATTCCACAGGCATCCATTGCATTGTCCTGAAGTTAATAGGGAAGTTTACCTAAACTCTCATCTCCAAGTAGATTAGCTTGGAAAGTTATTTCTTAGAATGTTCAGTCCTACAGGCTAACACATTTCCACAGGGTGACCATGGAGAGGCAGCATATCATTTGATCAGAATACGCCGCATGCCGCATTCCACCTAATTCTGAAAATGGATCCTCATAACAGAAATAATTCTGATGACTTCTCATGTCAGAAATCAGTTATCCTAGAAATGCTATATGATCTTCCTGGCAGAGGCAGTTTTAACCAGATCATCCTCAATAACTTCTTCTACTACCCCTTGCTCTGGGTCTATTTTTAGTACCAACCACTAACTTTATCGTCATGAAAACCACTTGTGGCTTTTCAACACTTGATGGTTGGGACATCAGTAGGCCACAGGGAAGCAGGGGGCTGGATCTACTGTGGGTCTGTTTTCCTCTGATACTCCTCTAGATCTTTAGGAAGAGAATTCTTCATGACAAGAAACCTCAAGAAGGCAAATCAAAAAAAGAAAGAAAATAGAAAGGAAAGGAAAGGAAAGGAAAGGAAAGGAAAGAAAAGGAAAGGAAAGGAAAGGAAAGGAAAAGAAAAAGAAAAGAAAGAGAAAAAGAAAGAGAAAGAGAAAAAGAAAAAGAAAAAGAAAAAGAAAAAAAGAAAAGAAAAATTTCCAAATAAATTATCTTCTTGTAAAGTCACTGCATAATGCCACTGATTAGATGAGTTTACCTCCCATTTGACCATGCATCCTAGTGGCACCCCTGTCTAAACTAAGAATGTAAAATACAAAAACAAAATTTCAGAATCCATAAACGAATGAAACTGCCTTTTGGTCATATATGCCAATGAGGCTGAAAATATTAGGAGGCTCTTACCAGGTAAAAACAAACTTAGCAAGATGTATTAACTTCTCTAGACTTTAGGTCCCTTCAAATAAGAGAAACAAATATTTCATTTGTTTTCAGATTATAATTTCTCTCAACTGCATACGTTAATTCTTGCCCACTTCTTTAAGATTATCTGACAAAAATTCAACATAGTTTATTTTCTTTTCGATTCTATGGTAACTATCAGAGGTCATTTATGGTGGCATTTATGAATGAAGACCATCATGGGTTTTTTCAGGGCATTTTTAAATCCCACCGTAACTCTACGCATTAGCCTGTGCCTTGCACTGGTTCATTTCCTGCTTTGGCTGCTGCTGCTGCTGCTGCTTCCCGACGAGAAGAGATGAAATACTTCAGAAGATCTTCATGAACACAAAATCATTAATAAGGTGCAAAAAGGAGCAACATATACGGCCAAGAACCAATTTAACAATATATCTGCCTATAATAATCTGAAGAAAAATAATAGGCATCTTAATATCATTCCGAAGGGACAACACTGGAGAGAGGTTAAAGATGGACAGTTCCAAAGCAGAGCAGGACAAAATTTCTGAACTCAGAAAAACAGTGTCATGGGGATAAACTTCTTTTGGTAAAACAAGGCCTGTAATAGTACATCAAATTCTAAAGAATAGATCTTTTATCTAAAATGAAAGTATCATACACTATTAATCTGAGGTTAATAACATAGCCATGACCTATGCTGAGAATACAGAAATACTATACTTGGAGAAGCAACGTATTTAAAATCTTTTTCTCTGTGCTATTTCCTTCTCAAAAGTAAAACAGAACTCAATCTTCCTTGGAGCGCTCACTTTTGGTATATTCTCACATTAAGCTTAATAAGGACTGTAGAAAAATTTATCATTATAGCTATTCTCCCTCACCGTAATGTCTGAATTAGACAGATATTGAAACATTTTATCAAATATTTTTATCCATTTCCTATCCTTTCTTCCCAACCCCCAACAGTATCTCTACCCTCCCAACTACACAACTGAAGGGAAGATGAGTAATTTAACACTTAGAGTGGCAACATATACTTCACTATTTTCTGCCCTCACCCCACCTCCCGCAAAGGGATTTATTAGCAGCGGTAACTGGTAGTGGCCTTCTTCACTGGTAGTGAAAATAGCATCTGCATATGCACTTTCCAATGTATGCCTCTGATTTTTTTTGCGTTAATTTTCATTAATGGCCTTAATTTGTAATTGTTTAAAATTATAACTGGGTAAAAAATTAAAATACTATCAAAAGGCACACAGTGGAAAGGGAATCTATGCCTTACTCCAAATTCCCAGTCCTAATTTCCAGAGAAATGCATCACTGATAATTTCATACACCATTTTTTAAGATTTTTTTCATGAAAAATATAAATATCTATGTATCCATTTATTCTTTCATTTTCAACAATTTTTTTTTAACTTTAGAAGTCTTTGAGATGCTTCCATTATCAGAATGGGCATCCTTTATAACACATAAACTACAATGAGGATAACACCATAATTTTATTTAACCCCTTCCCTATTAATTTCTAATTTTTCGCTGCTACAAACCATCCTGTCACCAGCGCACACATATGAGAGTTTCTACGGGGTACGTGGAATCGCTGGGTCCAAGAGCATATGTGCAACTGTAATTGCTATCAACTGCCAAGTTGTCTTTCAAAGAGGTTGAAGCAATTGGCAATCCTGGTAACAATTCTTCTGCCCACTTGCTATTGAAGATTTCTCCCTCTCGACATTCAGTCATAGAATTAGGCTAGTGCATATGGATGAATGGAAAACTACTACCAAAGACAATCTCATGAGTTAAGTACAAACAGATTCAATTAAAAAGATACTGTTCATTTATTTTTGCATGTGCTGTCTCGCCTCAATAAACTATTCATACTAAACTACTCAAAGCACAGAGAGGCATGGTTTTAGCCCTGTGCCACAATGCTGTTATTAAATCTACATCTAAAAGTTAGAGGGTAGCACGGAAGGACTAAGGTTGAATGTAGGATCACAATAATTGTTAAATGTAACAAAATGAAAAGTTGACTAAAACCCACTGCCATCCCATGAGCTTCCGTCCTCTCCTGTTACCAAATGACAATTAGGTAAAAGCCATGTAACTATCAAGCACATTCAAAAGACAGTAATCAGGCTCTATTTTTCAAAATCTGCAGTGACCATCGATTAACTAAAGGACAAATTCAAGTTCTTTAACATGGCACACAAAACCCCTTATTAAAACTCCAGTTCTAAGTCAGCTTTCAAGCTGCATTCTCTGTCACTCTTTTCCATCTTTGGGCACAACTACTCACTGGACCTTGAAAATGTCATCTTCTTTAATGCCTTTCTGCTCTTGGCCAAGCTGTTGATTTCTGCCAAAATGCAATTCCCCCTGGTCATGACTGGATCTCCTACTCATCTTTCAAGACCCAGATTATGTAAGACCTCATTCTAGAGGCTTATCCAAACTCACCAAGTCATCTCGGTGCCGCATCACTTCATACCTCCATCTATTGTGAGTAAATCATAGTGTGCAGTAAGTGTGACTTCCTTCCTCATTACCTAATGCACTACTGGAGGGGAGAGACTATAGTTCGTTCACTTTTGTATTCTCCCCTCCCCGTGGCTTAACACACTACCATAATTGATACTTGCCTTATGTGTGTTTAATGGCTGTTGCATGAAAAATAGGAGTTAATTTAAGGCATGCAGGCAACTTTTTTTTTTTTTTCCTTAGGTAGACAACTGCAAAACCAACTTTGGCAAAAGATATGCCACAGGAAATGATGGTGGATTCATTCAGCCAATATCCTTTGAGTGTCTGTTGTGTGCCAGTTAGTCTTCTAGCAACTGGAGATACATAAGTAAACAAAACCGGATCCCACAGCCATTGAGTTTAGACTCTGGTGAAAATTATCTAATAAGCAGGGAAACATACCAACAAATAAATAAGATAATTTTAGGTAACTATCAGTGTAATGAAAATAAAATCAGGTAATGGGCTAAAGAGCAAATTGAGGCATGTAGGGGGGCCAGAAATAATAAATAAGGGATGAAGGAAGGCCTACCTGAAGAGTTGACACGTTAAGTGAAAAGTAAGTGGTAAGAAGGAGCCAGCAATATAAAAATCTAGGGAAATAACACTGCAGGAAGAAAAGCAACTTGGCATGTTCAAGGAAGAGAAAGACCAGTAAAAATGAAATGTGGTGAATGCAGGGGATTTATGGGGGCTAGCCAGTACAGGGATTGGGAAGGGAATTGGCACATGTAAAGACGGTTTACCTGATGGTCAGATGAGACACGAAGGCAAGGAGAAGATCATGGAAGGTGTGGTAGGTCACAGTAAAAAGTTCAGGAATTAATTGCAAAGGGCATCCACTGGAGGAACATTTAAAGCAGCAAGATGATAGGATTTGACTTTATAGTTTTGAAAAAAAAAAACAAAAATGAAACAATTCCTATTGGTATGGTTACACTTTAAAATGTAACAAGTGATAATATAGACACACGTACAGAAATTCTTAGAGTGGTAAGGTTCGGATGGGGCTGAAAAGCCCCTGGAGTATTTCATGAAAACCTCTTCCCAGAAAGATTCTTGAATACCCTAATGTTGCATGAAATGTCTAGATATTCACAAACTCCTCAAAGTTTATGGATCCCAGGATTAAAAGGCTTGAATCAACATGGAATAATTATTTTTTCTTTCTCGGGATAATAAGAACAACGTGCAGTTAACATCTATTTCGCCTCTTGTATTACCTAAGATATCATTTCTCAATATAAAGAACACTTTACTAACTAACCAGTTTAGAGAAAACAAATCCCCAGCGATCTTCCTTAGTGACATTCTATACCTAAAACCTAATTGTTCTTCTTTCTTCAAAACAAAACTCACAGACCAAGAGTGAGAAAACATCAAAGTGAATGTCAGACTCATCAGTCTAGCCACTGCATCTTCAAATCCTACTCTTCCTTAAATGGGATTCCTGAAGCTATAGGACTAATCAGGAAATTGCAGTCTAGCTGACCAAACAGCTGATTGTTACTCTTCATTTATAAGGACTGCTGATATTAATTATTTTTATGACCTAACATTTTTTCATTTGTCAACTCTAATTTTCCTCAATGTATAATTAGCTATTTTTTCAAATGCAGCTTTTGCCTAGGCAAAATGAAGTGCGGAGTTCAAAACCACATGGCATAACAGAAGCAAACAAAAACACTGAAGGAATAAAGGAGTTGAGAAGGAAGTTATAGACAATCCCTGGTATTGTTGGGGGTGGGGGGTGGGGGTGGGTATGTGCATAGAAAAGCAAGTTAATAAACTTTAGAGAGCTGCTCCCATGGATACTCAATAAAAAAACCTACGTACTATCAATGCAATTTGCACTTGATAACTGTTACACCACCTTAAAACGAGACATTATTTAACTGAATAAATGAAAAAAATGTATCACAGCAATTATGCAGGAAAAATCCCCGTGTGTCCATTTTTCCCTGGTGCAGCAAGTGTTGACCATCAGTTAGCTACCACCAGTCAAAAGTCCTACTGGACTCCCATCAGTGATGCGGCTATCAGAACAGGATCACTAAAGGCAGCTGCTTCTGCCTGAAGCATCTTTTCTGTGAAAGTTTTTGTAAATATACCTATAATGATTCTTCACTGTTCCTAAGATAGATAGATAGATGATAGATAGATAGATAGATAGATAGATAGATAGATAGATAGATAGACACATAGATAGATATAGATAGATAGATAGATAGATAGATAGATAGATAGATTCATTCCATATTAATGTGTGTAGAAAAGACCAAGTCACTTTCTCATGGCACCTAACTTGGAAGTATTACTGATCACTGCTGAAATGGCCATCAGCCCCCTTCCCTGATCACTTACTATGAGTTCCACTTCAGGTTCTGGTGCAAGTGCATCATACAGTATTCCACTTATACTATCAGCAATACAGCACCTTGCAGAATTCATCTTGCTGATATTAAACCTACAGTATTAACGGAGACCCAACTGTCCTTTGGAGCTCTGACCCTTAAAACTCAGAGAAAAGCGACACATCCTAAAGGATTTCTAGAGAGTATCAAACTGTACTAAATCTAAATTCAAATCCAAGGTGTCCAAATTCCAATACTATCACAGTTGTACTAATTTTCATGGCCAACACAGGGAAGTGTTTTATTCTAAAACTAACCATTCTAACTCTTTTTTCTTTTCTTTCTTTTCCTTCCTTCTTTCATCTAAGAATATTTATCCTAATTATTAATTATGCTCTAACTTAAAAGTGATCTAGAATTTTGTTCTGTAGTAGCATATAAACTAGCTAGCATATATTTTTAAGGTGCTTTTAATATGTGCCAAGAATTTGGGGTTTTCCATGATTAAAATACAAAGAAACACTGTAACAATCCTCGCACCAGCAAGATTAGAATTCAGCAAATGATAGCACAGTCACTTACCATGGCCCTTTATGAAATGTAAAGTTTACCCAATGTGCCAACCCAGGTTTCCCCAACTCTGACATGTCTAAACTGTGTACTAGAATACCTTTTCACCTAAGCTTTCACAATATGTAACACCAAAACACCTGGAACTGATACCTCTAGGTTAATTTATATTGTAATTTCCCCCCTCAGGAATCCTATTTTCCTCCATAAACATTATTTTTTTTAAATACTATAAGCTTGGCCAGTTTATGTGTCATGATTATTTTTACAAGTTTACCTCACAAGATTATAATTACATGAAATATGCAAGAGTCATTATATACTGCAAGGTACCATATAACATGACAGAAGTATTAAGTAAACATACCCTCTTGCCCTTTATGACATAAACAATATAAAAACATTAGATTAAATAAAGCAGGAAGGTAGTCACACATTTCTGTTTGTAGACTAAATCTTCATGCCTTTAAGTGACTATCAAATGTTAGGGCCTGGACCTAAAAAAGAAAGAATGAAATATTAATAACGCCCCATCTTGTGGGAGCTCGGCAGTACTTGAAGCTACACAGAAAGCGACCTTTTTGTCCTTCAGGCTTGCCTACCAGGCCCCATCTTCTATCGCAAAAGCCAAATCATCTGATCCCAAACTAACTGTCAACTGCCTGTGATGGTGGGGAAGCCAGACATCAATCAATCAGGTTTTATCAGACGCTCTCTTCGTTTCTCTGTTGTGTTCATCTTATCATCTGACCCAGTTGTAGCCCTGACTTCAGAAGCTTAAGCAACTTGATGACAAAATACGCGCCTGTTTGTCCAAGATGCACATTGTTAAGAAGTGGGGTGATATTTTTAGCAGCTACCTAATATATTTGCAAATGAACTCTTGCATATTTCAGATTTACACAAGCCCCATGGTGGTCAGTTTCCCCTGTGCCCTGGGTCTGTTCTTGGCTGTGGGAGGCCCAATAAATCCAAAACACACAGGAGTACTTAGGTATAGGTCAAATGTCATTGGAAAATGTGGTTATTTTCATGACAATGTAGGCAGAAAGTATCAAAAGGAGAATTTCAGGATGTCACTGCAAGAAAAGAAAGACCTAACTGAGGAAAGCACACAATACAAATTCAGACAGTTTTATCCCAAATAAAAATAAGCCGGGAAATTAAAAGCCTTTTTATGTATTCGTATTGACTGGAGTCTCAGAAGGGAGAAAAAAAACTGTTTAATCCTTCAATGCCATTGCCAAATCCATGTGAGCTGGCCCCCTGCTCCACTGACACGCTACAGAATATATTCCTATACTTAAGGTGGGTAAGGAAATGATTGTGACATAAATTACGAATCTGAAATTTTAAAATTCAAAGTAAGATACCTGGTAGAGAATTTTTATACGAAACTGAGAACTGCTAATTATACAGCTACCATGCAGCTCGAAGTTGTCTATGTTGGCCTAAGTACCTATCTATTTGCTTAACTCTGTCTTCTTTATTCTTCAAGGAGCAATTACATTTTTAGATTTTCCCTAAAATCAAAACAACCTCCGTAACATAAGATTTTCATGACTAGGCAAGGCTATCAACGTGCTATCCAACTCTCAAAAACTTCACTCGTCTGTATTTTACAAGGCTTTTAAAAGCAGCATAAAATTTATCCACAGAATTTATTCACATAATACATACCTTAACCATATAAACATGGGCTATAAAAACCACAAAGTATTACAGCGATATATTTTGACATGGATGAAAATGCACACCATGAAAATAATTTGTACATAATGAGAAACACATCATTCCCAAAGATTCCCACTGAATTCACAGGGTTTTATAAAAAAACAAATGCCTTTGAACTTCTCAGCACACACAGTGAGCAAGAAGGCTCACCACTATATGGCATTTTACATTTTGGAGGCACTAGATATGGGAACTAAACAAGCTTCCACTTGCGATATGAAAAAAAAAAATTCCTCTTACATAACTACTGTAGGAAATTTAAGCTTATACTTAAAAATTTCTTGAATATCAAATAAACTAAAATCAATCTGTGATACAAATTTTGGTCACTGAATTATAAATAATCTGATCTTGCAGTTGAATTGTCTGAGAACCTTTAAAATCACTCTTCCAAATTAGGTAATCTAAACGTAGGAAAAGCAACAGGGAAATGAACCACATTGAGTGTATTTAATTATTATTTACTATTATTATTTATTATTTTCATTATTTTAAACACTACTTAATAGTATATGGTTTTTAGCTACATTGTGCATAAACTTAGAGGAATCTGGCCCTCAGCTGGATTTGAAGACCTGTCAATTCACTATTTTTAATCTTCTAATCCCCAGTTTATTACAGCCTTACAACAATTTCAGAATGTACCAGAGTAAAGCAAATTCCAGTCTTTCTTAAAGGGTATGCCTTCACTCTATATTCCAAAGGAACATATAATAAGAAAATTAAAAGTTCTAGGTTAATAGACAATGAACGACAAATATTTGTCCATAACTCTAAATTTTGTAATTAATTCTTCACCCTATCCAAGGTTAAACGGTTTTGCAAATCTTGTACTAAGAAAGAGATTTTTGGAGGTTATGGCTGAAAAATCTATGCCAAGTAACTCACATGTGTAAGAAATTTTCATAGGCAATACTACATAGATGTCAACTGGTTGGAAATTCTCTTTTATTGTCTCAGTAAGAGATACTCGCCAAAGTTTTCCAAACATAGACTAGAGTAATTCATATCTTGAAAAGAATTTATCTTTCTAAGAAGGAAATCAGATGAAAAATAACATTAAACATCTTCAATTAAATGCCCATTTAAATATAATTTTAGATACATTTTAAAATTTAAACAAAAAATTTTAAAATTGGTTTTTTACAGCCTACACAAAAACTACGTGCTGTAACTTTCATGTAGGCTGTTAAATTATATATATTTGATATATTTACAATGGCCTATATATAAGCTATTATATCACATATATCTTTGTGATAGTTGTTTTGATAAATCTGACATTACCAAAAGCTAAATGATGTACAAGAAAACATCAGACCAACACCATTCAACAACTTGTAGCAAGTCAAAGGGGAGCACTTTCACAAATAAATGAGACTAAGCAGTCAATGGCAGATGCCCAGAAGAAATGTCGTATTTAACATGAAATATTATACCAGTGCCTCTAATGAACACCCTCTTTGTTTTACATCTGTGGGGGTATTATCAGAATATTAAATGATAACTAGCATTGCCTTGCAGACTCTACAGAGTTGAATTCTAGCTATTTTATGGATAATGCCTGGAATGAACAAGCAATTACATGGCATTGAGTTATAGCTACCAGGTACTCAACATTCATTTTTAAAATCTCTAAAATCATGAGATACAGATACAGTTCCCCCCACCCATCCACACAAACATCTTTGTTTATTCAGTGCCTACAAGTTTTTTTTAGGGCCTGCTCTAGAATATTTCAGGCACTATTTCTAAATCTAGTTTTGTTCTTTATCATGATTTTTAAGAAGAATGAGACCAATTTCCAATGACCTGATTTAGGGGGAAAAAATTGTTCATTTTCAGTGATCACTATCTTAATAATAGCAACAAAGTAGCATGTATTTTGTCTCCTGAGTTTAGCAACTTATGATCTTCTATCACCTTTGCAAACATTCTTCAGAGACATCTACCCTTTGAGCTTACTACTTTAGGATTTCCCTTATTAACAATGAATATTTAATATTTTAAAAATTCCCAAATAAATGTCTTCCTTGCATTTGAAAATCCATAGCAAAACTCGTGGTTTCAGACAGGGGATTCATGACCTCACACCCAACCTGAAGCAAAACTGGTCCCCAAAACTACTTTTTCAAGTAGTGGGTGTTATAATAATGGACCAGGAAAGAAGGGATGGAAGAGAAAAAATAATAGTCTCTTATTTTAACATCTGAAATCGTGACCCAAACCAGTTTACCCCGTAATTATCGTATACTCATTTTTAGAAGTATTTGTCAAAGCACAAATTACTAAGGCTTTAAATAATTTTAAATAATCCTGACTAGACAATTCTTCTCTACCCTTCTGTCATCTCAAACAGATAGTCTGACAGTAGTGGTAGGACACCCTCCCAGACAAGCCTCTCGGCATTAATATTTAAATCTTACCTATCCCTTGTGATTGGAATTCAGCCTCTATTCGCAAACAAAAACTAAATCAATGTTCTTAGAGTTCAAACTAGATCCCTAAACAGTTTGCCACTCTCTATGCACAGATAAGATAAACTTTCTTTGACCCAAGAGATGAAGTTGCCATGACGATCAGAGAGTCCACTTTCTATATTGATATTTTGCTGATGTAACAACAAATAGAACCAGATCCTGGTGCCGATAATGGTGATTAATTAATACTAATATTGATCCCTACAAGCAAGAGACAAGGCTATTAACTTGAAGCCTGAAAAGTCAATTGTTACCTGTGGCAGAGATACTAGGAACTGATTTGGAAGCATAATAAACAAATGTGCTATCTTTATGCTAATACCTTTAAAGAGATAGTTCTTTCCACCATGCCAAATATTGCCATGTCGGAGCTTATTAATTTAATTGCATTTCAGCTTTTGAAAATATAACCTTATTGAATGATAACATATACTTACCCCTTTTATCTATGGTGGAAACACAGTCTCTGGTGACTGAAGTTAACGGACTTCTGCTGTTATTCATTTGGTGAGGGAACGAACTGATACTTTCACACAGTGGCTGCCGTTGAAATAGACAGGGTTTCCAAAATACCTGCAGTGTTCTGAAATGTCCCACTAGTCCTTTGGAACTAGGAAAGTAACAAAAACTCCGAGGGAACGTAACTTGGAGGATAAGGGCTCCCCAAGTTACCATATTCACTCATACTTCTTAGTGGAAAAAGATTGCATTCAGAAAGAAAAGTATTCCTAAAAAGTATATTTGATTCCCAGATAAACCTAATCTTAGATTCTTCACACAGTGTAGCCCAAAATCAAAAAAGTTCCTCTAAGGAGTACTTCAACCTTGAATATACGTTACGTTATTTTGAAGGAAAGTTCATTTGGGAAGGTGTTTTCTTGAAATGTAAAAATAAAGAATGTAGAATGAATAAAATCAGTGTATTTATTTAATACATGTTTTAAGCAAAAGTTACATATGGAAAAATGGGGAAGTGATCAAAATACAAATGGTGAGTCCACTCTTGATTTGCCTTAGTTTTATGAAAGGGCAAAAATATCCACACGAGATAGCCATCTAGTCCCCCAAATCTCATTTTAGCAAACATATTACCTTCAATTATTCTTATTCTCTCAAAACTTTTTCCAGTGGTAACAACTGGTAGCAAAATGGGCTAATTAGTGTGCCACTTCTTCGTTTTTGTCATGTAAAGGAAGAGCTCATTAGTCCTAAAATATTGCTCAAACACGGATAAACGGAAATAACACGGATGAGAAGCTTTGCATAGCTCAAGACCAGAAGTGAATTACCTTAACTGTA